>NC_061144.1:3456353-3765639 GCF_905220365.1 Vanessa cardui | reverse complement strand
ACGCTACGTTAATTAATTATTAATAAGCGCTGGATTGTTTCATTCCAAAGAATATATATATTATTTCAAGTGAGTTATGTGTTTTGTAAAAATATGATCATTTGACGATATACGAAAGCTGTATAATATCATATTACGAATTTCAAAATAGATTTCATACGATAATATATTATAATTAATCGCTCATGATAATTTCCGAATGAAATCTGAAATGAAAATATATTCCAAAAGTTTTTCAAACAAAGGGAAGCGTCGTGAAAAATTTCATTAGAATATAATAAAAACGGCCCTGACACAAAACCCAAAGGAGCCATTTTAGCACAATTACGATTTATTGACATTTTTCTGTTTTTTGGAACGTACCTACTATGAACAGCTTATTACTGATATAAATTATCAGCCAATATTAAGAATGAATGAAATGAATGAAGACCTGTGACGACCTCCGTGGTCGAGTAATGTGTACACCGGATTTTCATGGGTACGCCACTGATTCGATTCCCGGTCGAGTTCGATGTAGAAAAAGTTCATTAGTTTTCTATGTTGTCTTGGGCCTGGGTGTTTGTGGTGTCGTCGTTACTTCTGATTTTCCAATACACAAGTGCTTTAGCTACTTATATTGGGATCAGAGTAATGTATGTGATGTTGTCCAATATTTATTATTAGTATATTATTAAGACAGTGTTACATATAAAGACTTTTACATACTAAGCATGACTGGTGTTTGTCAGTTACGTTATTTATATTTTACTTGTACCAATATTATGAAGAGCTGTTTGTGTCACAGGAACTAACAATCGGATTCTAAATATTTTTTCCCTGATAAAAAGCTACATTTATCCTGAGTGCTATAATCATAAATCACATTTATATCATTTAATTTTATTTGTTATAAATTGCCAATGCACATTAGCATAGTAAGAAATATGTGTAATGTCCTTAGCCTGGATTTAGGCTCGGGTTTCGTCACAGGATAGATAGAATTTATTGTGAATAACAGTTTTCTAAATCTGTTTATGCAGCAGAGCAACTTTTTAAGTTTATTGCGGTTGCTCGTTGGATGCTCCTTTCCGAAACGGTAGTAGTGTTTTAATTTTGACGTTACAAAAACTCTTTATTGTGAAGTCCACTTGAATAGAATACTGTTTCTTTATAGTTAACAAACCACCTTCAAGCT
The DNA here is from genome assembly GCF_905220365.1 of Vanessa cardui. Lineage (NCBI taxonomy): Eukaryota > Metazoa > Arthropoda > Insecta > Lepidoptera > Nymphalidae > Vanessa > Vanessa cardui. The sequence continues at coordinate 3,764,462 of NC_061144.1, read as the reverse complement.
AAACCAAAGACGTTTTACTTCAAAATACATTTTTATAAAATTTATTAATTATTAAACAGGCTGTTAGTATAACATCAATTCATAGCCATTACAGAGATTGCTTCTAGGAATTATTAATATATAGTGAAGCTTGTAACCAAGTCTTGAAGACTAGTGGTTATCCGATGTCTGCCCGAAATAAATTGTGTCTTTTCAAAATCAAGACATAAGGCTTGTAATTAATATTGTCACTGAAAAACAGCGTCGGGTCGAGCGTCGAGACTAAGTGAATATGTTGAGAAGCCCTTAGCCTTGAAAGGCTAGTTATCTTAAGCCTGTGACGCATTGTTACATTAGTATTTCATACATATAATATATATTATATGAATACATTATTTTTTATTAAATATTAAAGTAAGAACGAAAGAAATTGTAAGAACTAAAACTTGACTACAAAAAAACCACAACAGCACAATTTTCAAGACATTTTTGCCTTGTCTAATCTGTATGCTAATAATATTGAATTAATTGTTGTATTATAAAGTACATTGTGTAAACAAGCTTAAAATCTGTAGCTCTATAATCTGTATTTTAGTCGCTATAGGCGTTACCATCTTTATGTTCTGGACCCTCGTCATACTAAGAGAATAAGTCTAGGCATTATATGGTTATAAATTTGAAATTCTCATAATAGAATGATGTATGATCGTTCTATTATGAGAATTTCAAATTGTGATAATTTTCAAAGTTGTGTGAAAGACGATATGGCTAGAAAGAATGTTACTTGTGAGATGACGTCTGACAGAGAAGTATGGAAGGAGAAGACATGCTGTGCCGACCCCAAATAAAATTGGGATAAGGGCAGGAGAATGATGATGATGAATGATGTATGATCGTTATTTGAGCCAAAATGGCCCAGTGGTTACAAAATATCAACGCTGATTAAAGATTGTGGCATCGAATCCTGATAGCACCAATGCGGTTTCATATGATTTGTTAATTTTCATCGTATTCAGGTAATTCTTATTATTATACTCTGTTAAAAATTTGTAGATTTTTTTTATGAAAATTCATCATTCAGTCATTCCTGATGTGAGCAATATGAGTAATCGTTTGGCAATCATTTACGTAGTAAGTGAGTTAAAGAAAATTATTAAAGCATTAGCATAATTCTTCATCAACCAAAATTTCCCACTGCTGGGATAAGGCCTCTCCCTTTGAGGAGAAGGTTCGAAACATATTCCACCACGCTGTTCCAATGCGGTTTGTTGGATACACCTTTGGCATATTTTTTATTAAATTAGAGACATGCAGGTTTCTTCACCGTTTTCGTTCACCGTCGAGCACACCATGAATTATAAAGGCGAATTAAGCACATGAATCAGCTGTGCTTGCCTGGGTTTGAACCCGCAATCATCGGTTAAGATGCACGCGTTCTAACCACTGGGCCATCTCGACTCTAAGTAGAAGTTATTGGTTGTATATCGTGTTTGGAAGTTTATCACCCGGAAAAGTTGTCACCCTGGGGATAAATTTTGTAAGCGTGTTCGCTTTTGAAACGTTTGATTTATGTAAAATAAGCCGATAGCACAGTGGTTCGGCTACCGACTACATCTTAAAAAGCGATTACGGGTACAAAATCAGGCTAGTGTACCTACTGATTTTCAACCGACTTCCAAAAGGAGGAGGTTATCAATTCGTCTGTATTTTTTTTTTTTTTTTTTTTTTTTTTTTTTTTTTTTTTTATGTTTGTTACCTCATAACTTTTTACTGGGTGGACCGATTTTGATAATTTTTTTTTTGTTTGAAAGGTAGTGCTTCCCGTGGGGTCCCATTTTTTTTTTATTTTTTTCCGATGATGGTATCCGTATGAAAACGACATAAGTCTTAAATTTGCATTATGTATATGCGCGACAAATAGGTGAATAACTCAAAATCACGTTAACCAATTTTGATGATTCTTTTTTTATTATAAAGGATATACTTTAAGGGTAGTTTGGTGAAAGTTTGGTCAGGTTCTGAGCACAGGATCCATGACAAATTAAGGGAACGGGAGGGAACGGAACAATTCCGAGGAGCACGTTAGCAATACTCGGTCGAATCTTTTATTTATGGGTTTCTGGGATATTTGAATCACCTTCCGGAACGTGGTTATGTTCATGTAATTGTCATAATCGAATATTATAATCAACTAGCGACCCGCCCCGACTTCTCACGGGTGCAATACTGATACTAAATATACTAAAGAATTTGTTTATTTACGACATCACATTGCAAACTTCTAAAATTGTCAGTGATTCTTTACTATATTGTTCATTTATTATATACACAAACCTTCCCCTTCAATTACACTATCTATTAAAAAAAACCGCATCAAAATCCGTTGCGTAGTTTTAAAGATATAGGGACAGAGAAAGCGACTTTGTTATATACTATGTATTGACGGAACTCCTAAACGGCTTACAGTTAGGGTGCGATTTGGGGCAGAATTTCTTTCTGTCTTTAATCAAATTTTGTGTATATGATGTACGACATAGCATACGAATAGCTCTTTTGCAAAGTTTTTTTACTGAGGTCGATTACAGCTCTTTCGAGGGTGGTACCTTGTAGTTTATGCCGCATGATGTATTAAAGCCGCATTTTCGAAAGTCTATTTTTGCTTTATTCGAAAGTTTCTTTTGAAATTGTCCCTGAAGTAGTTTCTGATTCATATAAACGGCACGCTTAATCTATCCATATTAAGAAAAAAATGTTAGTCTACATCAGCTTCACTTAAAATCAAAAAATAAATAATATTTTAACAAAAAGAAAAACCGACTTCAAACAAAACACTATTTTAAAACAAATAAAAATGTACTAAAAAGTAATAAAAATAATTGCATATTTAACATATTTTTTAGAGTCCTCCTAGGTAAAATGAAATGAAAAATATTAGACTACTTAAAAATCGATTTACGATTATATAATGTAGTTATAATTATTGTTGTATTTGGAGTCGGTGTCAGCCAACCCTATACTATATCTATCTAAAAACAATACGAGAATACTTTAAGAAATATGTTTCTTACAAATTACCTTTTATACGATATTATACTGGGTCAATCAAGAGGCTCGTATCGCTTCTTTCTTTTGATTGTTGAAGCGTGTGCCCGTGGCTGACACCGGCTCCAAATATAACAATAACTATAACTACGTTATATAATCGTAAATCGATTTTTAAGTAGTCTAATATTTTTCATTTCATTTTACCTAGGAGGACTCTAAAAAATATGTTAAATATGCAATTATTTTTATTACTTTTTAGTACATTTTTATTTGTTTTAAAATAGTGTTTTGTTTGAAGTCGGTTTTTCTTTTTGTTAAAATATTATTTATTATGTGTTTAACTTGTGTTCACAATTGATATATTTTTAGTTTCAAAGGAAAATATAGAGAGAAAACTGCATAGGTCTTATTAAAAGTTACATGGAATAACCTCCAAACTTTAAAATAGAAAGGATGCCTTAGCCACGCAGTAACGTTTCTTATGCCGTTCTGTAATTCATCCTATAAGATAGTTAAATTGCAAATTACTTGCACAGTGTGCCGTGATCCCTTGATCATTGTGCAACCGCGGTACAAAGAAGATTGCCATTGCAAACTCCATAGCATAAACTTCATTTAAAAAAACGTTGAGACTCCCAAAGATATTGCCGATATGGTATGACACGGCTTGTAGTATATTATGGTATGTACAGAAATTTAATTTGAACTATTTCAGCGATGCAAACTCCCCATAGATAGATCCCTAGATATATAAATACTTAAAAATATAAATTAAACAACCATTTTCACGATGGTAAAATAAGCACGCGCGCTTTTGCGTGCCTGTAGTGTGTGTAATGTTTGTTTGTATAAGTGTATCCACATGTATATACATATTATTGCGAAAAATCAGTAAAGGAACAATCTAATTACATTAAATACAGAATGAAACGTACACTTACAATTGTACAGCAAACATTCAAAGATAATGGGTTTCGGAGAACTATCCAGTGTTAAGAGAGACAGGAAATTGTTTTCCGAAAGTAACTTCGATTCTTGCGTTGGTTACGCAATAAAACTAATAGAACGCGAGGTTTTGGACCTTTTCTATTTATCTTTATAAATGTTCATCCTGTGTATTTTTTTATAAAAAGTTTATCATTATTATAATATTAACCCCATATATATTTTTTGAAATTGTTACAAATTAACAAATAATAATTAATTTTAGAAAGCGAAAAAACGGCACTGGCCAGTTAGAGAGCGGTGCGAAGGCTGGATAAGAAAAAATAAGAAAACGTATACAAAATTAGAAAACATTCAATTCTAACTGAAAATATTTATTAAAAAATGGTTTCATTATTTTGGCGCCAAATGTAGATAGATCAGTCTTAATGATGATAATGTTCTCGATTATGTCATAAGTTTCGAAATTCCAAAAAATCTTTGCGGGACATCCTCTAGTCTTCATAAACTCAAAACATCATATCATCTAAATAAACATTGTGCTATAAACCGAAATGTCTAATGATACAGAGCTAATTTTAAATTTAGAATATGACATTTTGATATTGAATTCTTATTGAATGAGGATGTGGTGAGTCTGTTATATACTATAAGGTATTCTGTGGGTAGCTTAACATGACTGAAAAACAGTTGAAGTATTTTATATTCAACGGCATTTTATAACTGTAATACTGAATTGCGGTTGAATTCCTGGCATTATTGAAAAGTTCCGTTGTCTGCTCAAAAGTCGTCATCAGATGTTTATTTAATTTAAATGAGACTCTTTCGAACACAGAAACTGATTTTGAAAATTCCTTATATGATTCAGTTCTATCTGGACTTGCATAAACAACTATGTGACGTATAGAAAGAATTAATACTTTATCAAGCCCATCTAGGTAGGTCAGATATTCTACCGTCCAAAAGTAGTATTAAGTATTCTTTGTGTATCAGTTTGAAGGGTGACTGAGCAAATACAGGTAAAGGGCAAAAGGGCATAGCTCCCAAGGTTTGTGGCGCATTAGCGAAGTGAGTGATGATTAATATTTTTCCATTTGACCGACCGCCTACCTATAACATTAAAAATAATAAACCGTTGTTATTAATTATTTCCTTTCCTTAACATTAAATATCTATGAACAACCTTTTATGTATACAAAACCTTGTCTTGACCATCTGGAGCTAAAACTAGAATAGAAGCTTAAGAATCAGGTCATGCTAAACATAAACCTGCATTGTCAAAGGAAATAAACCTAGGCGTTAAATTACAACTTCGTAGGACAAAAGTAGCTTCAATCCTTGCAAGATTTGTAGACAAATGTATACCTATCCCAAGCGTATTCGGCCAAAGGATATGCCTATTAGGAACTGTGTTCTCAAGTAACTGACATAGCCAATTTTTGCAGGGCGTGTTACTATATTAACTGTCAGTCAGAGCCTTCCACCATTGTTATAATAAATGGTCACGAGTGGTTGGGACTTGAGCTCATCCTATTTTGCATTGAGTATTTCATTTCGTCTACTCTCAAAAGTACCTTAGTGCTCACGATATTCCTCTAAAGTTGTCGGTCGCCTGCCAGTGTCTTCCATTGTTTTGAAAGACAAATATTGCAAATTAAATAAAAGCTTTTAATAACAAACACAATAATACTGTGACTTCTTAATGTTTATAAAGATAAGTGTTCAGAATTTCGATTGTATAAATAGCATAATCAAAATTATAAATTAGCTATTACATTGCCACTGACGAAAAAAAAAGTACCAAAATCAAAGTCTTAAATCTATTTATCATATTATGTATCACATTTGGTCCTTATTCGTCAAAAATATGGTATCGGTTCGATAATAAACACCACGGACTGAGAAGACCCGCTGAAAGAAACTCAGCTGTAATTTGTTAACATATCCAGTTTTATAATCATTGCTTTTCATACACTAACACTAAGTAAATCGTTATTTGAAACATTTTATAGACGAAAGGAAGTATTAAGAATTCAAAGATGTTTTGAAACTGAAGCACTCTCTCGAATAATTAGTAAAGGTTTAGCGATAAGCTTATCCTTTGTATCCTTCCTTATAATAGGTAACAATTAGACTAATTATAACGCGCAGATATTATTATAATGATGGTTTTATCTTTTGAAAACGATATTGACTATGGCAGAGAGATTCTCAAAATAAATTAGCCAAAGAGTAAAGATATATGTATGTGTGCGTATATAAACACAGACATAAGTTTTTATTCATTTTTTATATTCCAATTAGATCACGCGATCACTTTTACTTATCATGCTTTTGGAGACAATGACTACTTTATTCTAGAAAGTATTATCAATAACGCTTATTGTATTTATGTAAGAAATATAAATATTGGACAACATCACATACATTACTCTGATTCCAATGTAAGTAGCTAAAGCATTTGCGTTATGAAAAATCAGAAGTAACAACTGTACTACAAACACCCAGACCCAAGACGATTCGGCCGGGAACCAATCTGGGACCTCGGAGTGACGTGCCAATGAAAACCGTTTTACCACTCGACCACGGAGGTCGTTATAGAAATAGTCAAATATTTATGATAAAATAAACGAAAAAGGTATACCCAATACACGAACGTCACGCCAAACTCGTAATAAATACAATATAATATAACATCGGGCAATATTTTTAATACATGTGATTCAAATAGTAAAACTCTAACAATATTTTAAGATGTTTTGAAACCAGAGAAGCTTGTAAGCGGAAAAGCAATATTTGACGCTGCCTCTAAAACACGTCTTGGATCTTGACATCTCTAGCCTTCCAACTTTCTAACTCCGTGAGAAAATAGATTCTACATTGCACTCGAAAATCTACGTCTGGAAACATTCTGATGGAAAGCATTTGAATTGGATTCAATAGTGCCACTATTTTATACTGACAATGAAATAAGCGTGTGGTTGTATTTTGTTGAATATTTCCAAAGATATTCATGTCGTATTTATTATAATGAATACAGTAAAGTAAAAGTAAAAGTAACAGCCTATATATTACCCACAGCTGGGCTAGACCTCCTCTTCCATTAAGGAGGGGGTTTGGAAAATATTCCACTACGATGTTCCAATGCGGGTTGGTGGAATGCATATGTGGCAAAATTTCGATGAAATTAGACACTTGCAAATTTCCTCACGACGTTTTCCTTCACCGCCGAGCACGAGATGAATTATAAATACAAATTAAGCACATATTTATAGTGATGCTTGCCTGGGTTTGAACCCGAAATCATCGATTAAGATGCACACGTTCTAACCACTGATCTCAGCTCTTATAATATAATGAATATGGAAAAATAAATTCCGAGATTAGAGAAATTCGCTAATGCATTGTTGAAGAGAATTACTGAGTATTTTTATTCGCAACGATAATATGAATGTATTATCTGTAATACATGGAAATGGTTTTCTAAAATGAAAGCGTTAAAACGGCTAAAGTAAATGGTAGCGTATTGGTAACATAAGGCATACCCAATATCACGTATTATTCCAAACAATACGAGGAATCGTGACACTTGCGGGTATCATTGTGTTGCTGTGTTTCCACAGCTATATTTGTATGAACTTAATTATTTGAATGATTGTTAACTGATTTATTCCCATTTCATTTAATTCATTCCATTTATTTCAAATTTAGAATTTAAAATATCTTGACAGTCTTAATAATCTACACAAGTTCTTATAAATATTACAAGAATGAAACAATTCTTTACCGCTCTCATTAATTATAGACTTGTCAGCCACAGCATCCTTCGGGAAATACACACTAAAGAGAAAAAAAACGAATCGAAAAATAAAGATATTTCCGCGATATTTTAAAATTGGAACATGTTATGTTCTAAAAGCGTGCACTCGAGCGGCTTAGCAGATTATACTCGCATGCTCTAAAATTCAGAACGTTATTTCTAAAAACATACTTTACAAAACAATGTTTACTTTTAAAGTGTTATGAATTAATTCTGCGTTAGGGGTCGCTGGCTCGAACGTTTAATTACTAGATGTCCTAGATGTTTCTTAAATCAATTTATTTAAAACCAAAATATCATTACCTACAATGATGACTAGAAGGCTGATTCTTTTTTCGTCCATCTATTTCAGATCCATCTGTGAATATTCTTGCCACCCTTCCCACGTGATCGTGATTTGTATCGTAGATGTTATTAATTTTTATTTATTTGTACTCATTATAATCCTCAATATGAATTAATATTACAACAATTACGTCAGAATTTTTTTTCTTTACTCAAAAATAAGATAGCACATCTCATGTGACTTATAATACAATACTGTTATTTAATGTGTATTCCGGTGTTAAAAATAGAATTACAGTAACAATTATGGTGAAACATAAAAAAATAAATAATCATACAGTACATTTCTCCTTGATTGATGTTACCTTCATGGAATCCCAGGTGTCATATCCAATAAAACAAATTAGTATTCAAACTGACTCACTTGCCTTTCAGACCGATAAAACACGAAGAATTAATACTAAGCGCTGGAATAATCCTAAATCCTTACCCACCGGCGAAATATATTGAAAGCGATAGAACATCATCAATATCAATAGAACAAGCGACCAGTAACCTTTAAACGGCGTCGTTTGCTAAAAAAAATCACATCATTCCGTCTTCGGTACACCCAATTCATTTTAAATAGACAGTGAAAAATTACTAAGCATATGATTGATGTTAGGCTGAGCCGTTTAAAAAACGATTCGAATGCTTAATTTCTTTGTCGTTGGACGTCGAGGGTGATGGATAGTGTTTCAAGAAAACAAAGTTCAGTATCAGCTTTCGAGTGTCTATCAACGATGCAACATTGAGGGCGAAAATTTTAAGCAGTATTTATCAATTTTATAAAGTGCTGTGTCAATTTTTTGAAATTTTATATCGGTGTTTTATGAAGTTTTGTATTTTGTTAGTAGATCAAAGATATTGGTATTGTGTAATTTCTGATATTTTTAATGCACTCTTCTATTTTATATCTATGATATATCCATAGAACAGATATTTTGCCCACAAACATCAAAACTTGGTATTGTTCTGTTCCGGCTTCGATGCTTGTTTAACCATTGTCCTAAATGATATCACAGCTAGATTTAAGAATTCTTCAACATTTGATATCTCCTTTGTTAATTAATCATGAACAGCATTGTAAGGCACTATTTTTGGGTGATGAATTACTAGTGAATAGCTTTTGATTTTTCTTTGCAATTAAGACAAGTTCTTGCAATTTCAAATTGAACTGCATACAATCCATATAGCCTATCGTTTGGTCGTCATCATAACAATTATCATAACTAGTCCACTGCTGGATATAGAATTTCTCCAAGGCGAGCCGGTGAGCCCAATCTTTGGCAATTTTCAACGCAGCGTCACGGGTGTGAGAGTTTGCGCCCTACGGTTGCCAACCAACGTGGTGACTATGGCATTACCCTCTGTGATAAGTCCAATATATCTATCGTTTAAGCCGCCTTTCTATTAATAACTTTCTTAATAACAATACCTAACAGTTAAATTCCAACAATAGAAACTTAGTAATCAAATTTTCATTCAAAATGTATTTATACAGAGTATACTATTATAAAAGTTAATTTATAAAATAAACTCGACCCAATTTTAATTCATTTAATTCGCGATGAAGTAATTTCTAACCTGACCACAGACCGTGAGACGGGTTCAAACCATGTTCATAATTAATAAACTCACGCCTGTATAAGTACGTTGAATTGAGTGCGAGAAAAAACCACAGAATAACATCAAAGTGTACAGCGAACGTACTCGTATATCAGTGACGTCAAATTAAAAATAGATGAGCTGGGTTCGTTTTGAACGTTAAACGTGATACATTCACATAACGTTATGCAAAATTTAATGGTTTAAAAGTACTGAAAAAAATATAGACTTCGATCATCTTCATCATCCTCCTGCCCTTTCCTTCCATGCTTCATCACACAAGTAACATCATTTCTAACCATATCGTCTTTCTCACAATCCATCGATTGTTTCTTTGGTCATCCTCTACCATTATATTTTTCCACATCTATGCTCAAGACCTTAGATAAATGAGAAATATAGACTTGGATGTATATTATAATAAAAAGACAATAATTTTGAGATATTCTGTCAACTACTGTTAAGAAACTCGAAACTCACCCTAGAATGCGATCGTGTCAAATGTCAAAATATAATAAGCAACTACAATAATTATAAATTTTATAGAGACAATTCCATATCAAAGTATGTCAGCTGACGAAATTTCATGAGGGAAATGTGAAGTGCATTTTTACACAATCGCATTTTTGTATTTATACCGTACATTTCATTAAAGAGAATCAAGATTGTTATTATTATATCCAATACTTTTGGAATTATATAATTCGAATGTTCAATTCAAAATTGTGGCATAAGCTTGTCTGAATAGGGCTTAGAGACTTATTCAGTATTACTTTAAGCGGGTGCTAAAATCATTAAATCAATCAAAACATTAAAAAAATATATATAGAATCTGATAAATTAATCGGAATCACATCAAAAGATGAGAGAAAGAGACCGGTTCCAGTTAAAACTTAATAGAGTTTTTTTACAATATTGCCTATTAAAACAATTTTTGACAATGATATTTTGTCTTTTTTTATTTTATTTTGTGTTGTGTTTCTTAAGATACTCACAAAACTCCTATGTATAAACTTTAACTGTACCAAATTCAATATTCCTCAGTCTGTGTCATTTGCCTAAAAGGGATACAAAGTTTTTGCCTCACGTATTAATATATATGTATGTGTGTATAAAAGATATATATACTTGGAAGCATACTTCCAAGTTGTGTTCCAAGCATTCCCACTTTGTTCAAAACAACCCAATATATATATAAATAACTGTTATATCAATATCCAAGACAAGATATAGTCGGATCAGCTTTCTTGTAAAATAAAACATTTAAATTGAATCTTAAAGAAATACTTCGTAGTATATACGATATGAAATTAACTAACAATTACAAATAGAACAATATAGGTAGATAGTTGTCTAGTTTACCTATAGTCTATTCCTACAAGAGTATTTGAAATCGAATTGACGCGATATTATTGGTCGAGAGCTTGATTAATCTATTACCTACATTATGGCCCTGGGATAGCGCAGTGGTTAGAACTAGGGGATCTTAACCGATGATTTCGGGTTCAATCCCAGGCAAGCACCACTATATATATGTGCTTATTTGTGTTTATAATTCATCTCGTGCTCGGCGGTGAAAGAAAACATCGTGAGGATGTGGCTAATTTCATCAAAATTCTGCCACATGTGCATTCCACCAAACCGCATTGGAACAGCGTGGTGGTACATGTTCCAAAACCTCTCTTTAATGGGATAGGAGGCCTTAGCCCAGCAGTGGGTAATTTACAGGCTGTTACTTTACTTTACTTTACATTATGGATATGATAAAATGTTGCGTTATAAATGTCGACGAAACAGCTATCGGAACTATGGGAATAAGAGTAGATTTGATGTTAGTAGTTTAGTTGAATAGTGTTGTATTATAAAGATATTTTCGCAAATAATTCTTCACTAAAATATATTTATAATACATAAGATTTGTTTATTTTGTTACTTCATCGATTTTAATATAATGTAAATTCGTAAACAACGATTTGAGTCTTCTTGTTGAAAATATTAAATGCGCATGGGTGGTTCTCAATTCCAAAAAGTCCTAAAATAACCAGTCTCCTACTAAATAAGAGAAAAAGACGTCATTATTAAAACACTATCCATTGAAATAAAACTACACAACCAATCCGTGCTCGTGCTTTCAACAAATAAGGATAATATTTTTATAGAAAAGATGAATATGTTTAATAAATAAATTTTAATTTAATCCGCTTTTTATAAATCCGCTGCATCAGAACGTGAGATTATAACCACATACAAAGCAATGGCAGACCGTGGGAAGATTCATGTTGTGGCGATTTTGTTCGACGACCAATACCCACAAAATACATCGGTAAAAGCCGGCTTTGGAGTGTACTAGCTGATCCTAACAGTCGTATTGGAACGTAACAGAAATAATATCCTTATAAGCTTTTACTTACAAAAAAAAAAAAAAAACTAAAAATATGTTCGACAAACATCTCGTGTTAATTCTAAGTGCTTGGCTTTGCTTCAATGATTTCCTTTGTGTGTCAATTTGTTGCTACATGCGATTTTCTTTGTATTGTTTATTCGTTTTATTTTTTTGTGTTCGCTGTGTACTCTCTTGTAACTTATTTACTCCTAATACAATATAAATCTATGACAAAAAAACTTATCAGGCACTTAATTTCTGAGGTGACAAATTTGTCTGAATTGGCATCTTTATTCTAGAACTGCTATTACATATTTTTTTATTTACTTAAAATAAGTAGAGAATTGGTCAACTCTTACTCGTATCGCCACTGTTAGAAATATTATCACTCCTTTAATCGCCAATGAGTCATCACATTGGGAACCAAGGAATTAAAACTTGTAATTATATCGCTCACATATTCTTAGATCTAAATTGTTCTTTTATTATTTATTATGGTATTCAAACTGCTTGCTAGAGACTACCGAGTATGCAATTTCAATGGCGGTAATAATATCGCCAAAACCAGCAATTCTTTTAGGTATCTTTGTTATCAATTCCAAAACATATCAAGACAAAACTAGGAACTGAAATTTGCTGATTCACGCCTCGAAAGCGTTACTAACCTTACATATGTAAATACATGTTTAAAATTCACCAAGTGCTTTGAGATGAGTGAAAATCATGAAACCCGAATGAAAATCTTCCAATATACATCCAATAGCTCGCTTTAAGGAATGATGAATAAGCTGAAGTGTAGGTCCATAGGACATTTATACTGTTATATTTTTTAACTTTCGAATATTAAACCAAGTGATGTTAAATCAAATTGTTTCAAAATTTTGTCTGCCGTTAAGCAAATTGGTAATCATCCTAGCTGAATCAGGTGTGGTAAAAATTGTATTAAATAGAATTCTTAATATAACTATGGGTAATTTATTATTGTTAGTAAAGGATGACGTTAAATATATTCATTCGAGAAAAGTAATATATTCGATTCTGAGAAACATTAAATTAAAGTCCTTGGAACTCCTCAAAGCCTTATTTGATTACAAAAATATTAAATTAAATCAAACCTTTAAATATTCTAATTGAAATCGTGAAAGCGTTTTAAAATATCAATTTCATCTTGGTCTTGTACATCCCTGGATTTGTTGCAGGCTCGAGAGTTACTTAATAAAAATATTTAATAAAAAGTCTATTCAAAATTTTGAAAATTTTAATAGTACATTACATAATTACAAAAATACGAAAAGGTATTGAATATAATAAGAATAGTGAAATGGGTGTGGCAAAAATAGCAGAATTGAATTATAAACTAATATGGATTTACTGAATCCTTGACAATATCAACATGTTTATTTTTGACAGATTGTGACGGATTAATACATTTTATTATACACATGTGCCAGATGCCATGCCAGAACTTGGTAGAATATATCCACAAAAATTAGTTACTTTTTTGCATCACCTATAATGTTCTTAATACGAGTATATTTCTGTTTCAAGTTATATGGAACATCAGAATAGTAAGTATTCTTTTTTTTTGTCGCTGGAAAAAACACTTATGCGCTTTTCTCCCACATGACGTGAGTGGAAAGTCTTTCTTCAATAAAGGTGGAACCCAAGAAATACCAGTGGTACCTACCCACTCGGTCTTTTCGAAAAATTATAGTAAATAAAAAACCGGAACAGATAAATAAATTCATATGTTTCTCTTCATTTATAATTATGAGCCAATTTCTGAGGTGAAGGAAAACAACGTGAGGAAACCTGCATGTGTCTAATATCATTGAAATTCTGCCACATGTATGTTCCACCAATCCGCATTGGAAAAGTGTGGTGGAATAAGTTCCAAAACCCTCTCCTTAATGGAAGATGAGGCCTTAGTCCAGCAGTGGGAATTCACAGGCTGTTACTATATACTAATAACTGCACGAATCTAGAAGTTATTTAAGAATCAAAACACGATTTAAGAACATATTTCTAAAATACACGTAATAGCTGATATGACTAAATCTATTAAATATTCAATATGTCGTAACATTTTGCCGAAATAATGGAATCGATTCGTACGAACCCAAATGGGAATTCATGCATAACTTCCGCACCTGCACTACGCTCCGTCACACCCTAAAGGGTTAGCGTTATAATGCTATATAGCTATATAGCTATAAACTTCACTGGCTTTTCATCCTAACTTTGCAAAGATAACATTAGGACTTTACCCACCGATTTTAAGTTATTTATTTAACTAGTATGAGCCAAGCCAAGATGAAATGGTTCGAACACGCACAGAACATTTGTCTTTATAATTCATATCGTGCTCAGCGGTGAAGGAAAACACCGTGAGGAAACCTGCATGTGACAAATTTCATAGAAATTCGGCCACAGTGTGGTGGAATATGTTCCAAGCCTTCTCCTCAAAGGGAGAGGTGGCCTTTAGCCCAGCAATGGTAATTTACGGGCTGTTGTTGTTGTTGTTGTTGAACACGCACATCATAACCATTCTCGTGTGCTTAATTTGTGTTTATAATTCATCTCGTGGCCCATTTTCCAGAAATTGTATAAAAGAACGTGTGTGATATTTTTTTATCTATACTTATAATAAATCTGTAGGGAAGTCAATTCTGTACATGAAATATTTTTACAAAATAACTATCAGGGGGTGATCAGGGGTCGATACTGATGGCAAAAATGCAATCAGTAAAATTTTTGTTTGCTGTCTGTCCATATAACCGTTATAGAAACAAAAACTACTCGACGGATTTTAACGAAACTTGGTACAATTATTTTTCATACTCCTGAGCTGGTTATAGTATACTTTTCATTACGCTAAAGTCCATAGGAGCAGAGCACTGAAGGGAAATGTCTGAAAAACGGGAAAGTTACCCCATATTTTGAGCTTCCGTCGTGTGTTCAGCCTTAATGTTTAAAGCTACACAGAAATCATGTATTACGGAAATGTTCTCCTTAAAATTATATAAAAAATATCCCATGACAGCCTATGTCTATCTTTTATGGTTGACTCTCAATAACACGTGTCACTCCCAATAGCTTAGTAGTTCGAAGCTTTCTGATTATATTTGTATATTCTTACGTTTATAACACTCTCCTCATCATCCCAAATTACAAAAGTTAACAGTATTAACTATTCCATAAAAAAAAATCATAGAAATCGGTATAGAAACACCAAAGTTATACATAAAATACGCTAATAATAAAGCTATCGCACGTGAGTACTAAATCTATACTATTATATAAATCTCTAGAGTCTGTCTGTACACTTATTTTTGTCGTAATTTGTCATGATATGTTCTTTGACTGACTTAATTTTTACCATTTTTGAATTTTTTGTGTGTCTGTATCTTTATAAAAATTGGCATACAGGAAAAACATGTACTTGCGCAAATCATAGGCTATCTATAAATACCAAAGTATATATAGATAGCCAAAAGGATGTGTTTGTATGTGTGTCATCGATAAACTCAGAAACTATTTGATCGATCATTATGAAAATTGGTATGTTTATCTATTGTTTTATGGAGAAAGTAATTATTTCATCCGTATCATTAAAATAACAAACAGATGGCCCTTACGTGTATCACGATACACTTATATTCCGATCAACCGATAATTATAAATTATATATATAAAAAATGAAAATTTATTCAAAAAGCATAACAACTAACTTAATTTCCGTCATATGCCAATAAACATAAAATAATCACAACAATAATAATTGTCATTTTAAAATGAGATAATTATTATAAATTACATATATGGGAAGAAGTGATTAGCTGTTTTGATTATAAGAGAGTAAAAAATAATCATAATTGGTAAGTATACTCATAACTCCAATAACAATAAATCTTTAGTGTAAAATGTAAACGTAAGACAGATAACCGAAAAAAAACAACTTATTTATATAAATAGAAACCACCATGCCATTGAAGAAACAAAAGATCGGAATATCAACAATATATGCGTAGCGTCATCCAAAAGAGCTAGGGAAACAACACACCAACAAGAAATACGTTTAGAAACAAATAGAATCCGAATTTCTACTTTAAGAGCTGCCAAAACAGTTAGTCAACGAAATGATCAAGTTCCAGATCTTCGAACAAGCCTCTTTATCAAGAGATACTGATAAACCTGACAAGACCAATTACTGGATGATGAATGATTAAAAAGACTAAGTCAAGAACTAGAACCAATCTCAATAAATCAGCCTTCTATTACTATATAGGTTATGATAACAAGATGAATCCCGATGTGATCATTGGTTCAATGAATATAGTATGGCCATATTGTCACACTAAATAAACTGCTGGTCTATGCTACTCCACTGGTAAAATGTATTTACCACAACTGGTTGAACCACCAGAACCTCTTCTTACCTACGTTACGGGAACTATTAAGGAGTCTAAATATTTCCTTCAGTATATTAGAAATTACAATTCATGCTTTTAAATGACATCTTTTGGAGTAACAAATATTGTACAATACAATAATTTCGCGTCTTTTTTTTTATGGAATAGATGGCAAACGAGCAGGAGGATCACCTGATGGAAAGTGACTACCACCGCCCATGGACATCTGCAACACCAGGGGGCTTGCAGGTGCGTTGCCGGCCTTTGAGAAAGGAGTAGGCTCTTTTCTTGAAGGTTCAAGGTCTATGTTTACAGTGTATCATATGATTGGTTCACTTCTTCCAGTATCTAAATAAAATCCCCAATTTCTGGACATTTATTTCACGGACAACGTAGAAAAAGATTGATCTTTGATGCATGTTCAGTACCACAACAAATAGAGAAATCATCGCTAAATTTAGGATTATGCCTAAAACTGCTCTAGATAGTGAAACAACAAATGATTCAAAGTAATTATCAATGCAGATAGAACGCAGAGCATAAAAGGCGTATTAAAGCTTCCATAGCTCCTGAAGTCACAGCTGTAATTGTCGGTACAGAAATTACAAAACGAGGTATTGTTATCACTAAGCGACACAAAAACAATCAAGGTGTCGCTGAAAAATATCAATCGTATAACAATTATTACGATTATCCAATTATGATTATGCGAGCAGAAGATGGATATCATCTCGGACTGTATCAAAATAATCTCACGACTGTGACATCGAAGAGTTTGATTTTTATGCGTATCTTATAATTAGAGATAATCAATCTAACCGTATTCTGAAGTATCGTCAACTGTTTTAACAATTCATTGTTGACATGTGCGCTATGGTCGAGAACGAAGGATTAAGCTACATTCGATGCAACCAATCAAAACTTCGAGCCAAAGGGTATCTTTATTTACGAGATACATATAGATGACAAGGTTGTAAATGTTATATCATCGATATTTGATAGAACCGGATAATAGAGGACGTTTTTGGTGTGATACAAACTTTTCTAGACTATAGAAATTTAATTAAAATTTTCATCGTACCAACTTTACATCGAGATTACACCAACAAAAACATTCTCATAAATCATATCTGTTTCCGGATTCAAAAAAAAGAAGATATGATCTTGATAAATAAGTTTATGGGTGTTATGACCAATCTGCAGCCTATCGAGAACGTCATTGACGAATATTAAATGAAATAATTTTTTTTTAATTTTTTATGTATGTTACCGAATTGCTCGAAGATGGCTGGGCCGATTTTGACAATTCTTTTTTTGTTTGAAAGGGCATGTTTTACAAGTAGTCCCATTGTCAGGAGATCAGGATCTGATGATGGGATCCTGGAGAAATCGAGGGAACTCCTCAAATTTTATAGGCACACCTATAGTGATTTCGGTTTTATTCAAAGTGCCTTGGTCATATGCTCACGAAAAGTGACATTTGATGTAGTGGAACTGATGATGAAGACCACAACTGGTAATCAGAACCTATTAGTAAGTAACTATTTTACGGGTTTAGTTCAATTTCTTTAAGATAGTCGTCAAGCAATTGATGTTAGTAAACATGTCTGTGATGAAGTCTAGCTGATGATGGATTACCAGGAGAAAAAAGAAAAGAAAAAGAAAAAATGGCATTGTCTAATTGGCGATGATCAGTTAACATTAGGCTATTGTAACTTAGGTAACGCTTAATTTGAGTTGCAGTCCACATCATATTGAAACGGCGTTGAGTTATGCTTAGAGTCGAAAGCCAAATAATGGGATTCCTTATGAAAAACTATTATATATAAGAATAAGAATGTTTAATTTGTTTTTTTTTTATGAATTAAAGATAACGAAATATATATTATTGTCAGGATAACATGATCTAATGATGGGATATTGAAGAAGTCGAATGAACTCCCCAAATATTAATATAGGCACATCTGTGCGATTTAAGTTTTTACGGTTCCGTAGTCAAGACGGAACCCTCATAGTTTCGTCCTGTTTGTGTGTCTGTTCGCAGTTTTGCTCCGAGCAGTATACGTATGAATTACGCTGAGAAAGTCATACAATAAAATCTTTAAAAAAACATTTTAAGTATTTGATTAGATCTCGCATATTTCTTGATTATTTGTACATTGTATCGGTAATTAATTACAAGATGTAAAATTAAAAAAATATTTTTCTACGACTAATGCCCAGCGAAGCGGGCGGGTATAGCTAGTTAATAATAAAGACTGCTGAATATATATTATGTCACATACTAATTCAAGGATATTTATTAATTTCAATAAGAAAGAAAGAGACAGCTATAAATTATCAGCTCCATATTTATGTGATTCGTAAATTGACCACAATATTAACCGACGAGCAATGGTGTTTTGCTGGGTTGACTTCCAATGAAAAGGTTGTATAAACCAATTAAGTGATTATAGCTCTAATTATTGTAGCGATTAAGTTTAAATTTGACTGTGCATAACATCTCTATTCCACTGCGAGTATTTTTCCCAAATATGTCTCATCAAATCATAATAATATTCCAAAATTCGGAAACGAAATAATAAAGATTTGATCTTATTTTTCCACACTGGAATTTCCATTTGAAAGAATTTTTTTTATGGTATAGGTTGGCGTACGAGCATATGGGCCACCTGATGGTAAGTGGTTACTATTACCCATAGACAATGACGCTGTAAGAAATATTAACTATTCCTTACATCGTCACTGCGCCACCAACCTTGGGAACTAATATGCTATGTCCCTTGTGCCTGTAGTTACACTGGCTCACTCACCCTTCAAACTGGAACACAACAATACTGCGTACTGTTGTTTAGCTGTAGAATATCTGATGAGTGGGTGGTACCTACCCAGACGGGCTTGCACAAAGCCCTACCACCAAGAGACCTTCTCGCTGCCAAAATATGATGTTACGACTCGAATGAAATAAATGTAAGCAGAGTAGCGTTTATATATATGACGGCGCGTTGTTAATTTCATTAAAAGATATTAATTATTATTAATCATAGTCTGCCCATTTCTAGTGGCGTATGGGATATCTAATAATTATATTGTGATGAAAAATCGTTTATTCGTCATCGAATAATAATGTGAAGAGCGGGTAGTCCCGAATAGTGTGACGTCATCACGCTCACAGTTGATCATTCAACTTGTCACCGTTAATGGATACACTTTCTGACATATTGACTCTCAATCCAAGTTAATCAAATTAATCATATTATATTTTGTGTAATTGTACTGGGAAATTAAATAATAGTGTACTGATCAATTCCAACGCGCCTTTATTTCTGATATTCCACCATTATCTCGCCCACCGTGGAGGTGAATGACCAGGACCATTTTGAAGACCCTTCTGATTCGACATAATATATATTCGTGTATAATCCAAGCAGATTTAATTGACGATCTTTAGTTCAGAGTAACGATTACAAACACCTCTGTTTCACTTTAACCTCGAATAAAACATCAAATGACTATTTATGCTTGTGCAAACTAGACATCGCTTCAAAAGGAATTCTAAGAAACAGAATTTCTCTTTATAGACACTGAGAGGGTTTCGAAACGATATTCTGATTTAACTACCGATTACGTGTAACAGATAATTTCTAATATCAAATGTTTGTCAACGTAGATTAATATTTATATTTAATATCCGCAATTAGATAAAAAGTGCAGGTATCATGGTATAATTTTATTATTACGAATATGAATACTATTAATACTTAGTTATTATTAGGCTATTAAATTTTTGTCGCTCCTACTTTTTTTTTGCAACATTTATGATTTGTGTTTGTGTCCTCATTACAACGGTTTTTTCCCGTTATGAGTATGATTATAAACTAGCTAATATTTCTGTCAGTTACTAGATTATTTTTCCAACCCGCTATGTAGTGACGAGTATACGGATTACGGACGTAATATGTATGTATGTATGTAACTAATATAACTATAAGTTTTTTTTTTTTAATTTCTGTAAGATAATAACAAATTTGGGCTAAATTTGCCACCCCTCTAAATCTGCCGCCCTAGGCTCCAGCCTACGTAGCCTATTGGTAAATCCGCCACTGAGCACGTGTAAGACGCTTGTACGAAAATTGAGACTTATTTATGTGACAAATTTTCTATATTGATGTCATATCTTGGAAACGATTAATTGATGATAATAATAGTTATGCCTTTAGTTCTAAATTGTAATGTGTTTCGTATACATTTAAATAAGTATAATTGTATAAATTTTATCAATAAAATTGAGCTAAGCTACACATTTGAGGCATACTAAATTCAACAGGAAAATAAGCATCAAAATCATTTAAAAAAAGTGCGAACACACATAAAAAATATACGCTCATGAGAACTTTCTTTTAAATTGTTTAAAATGACACGAGTTTTGACGGATTGAGATTTTTTGACAACCACCTTCAACAATACGATATTATTTCCACAAACAGTTAAAATAATTCTCGTATAAAATATTCCGCGTCGTAAATAAATCGCACATGAACCTCGAAACCTATTTGGATGGTTTCCAAATATGAATAAATAAAACTTGGTACACCGTATACGATAATAGCCTATGTTGCTTGGAGTTATGATTCAAGATCCTTTGTCATCCTTTACGATGACAACTAGAGCCACTTATTTTCCTTATTTCAGAGCACAACAAAATAAATATAGTGCTTTCTAAACTTTGAATGCAAATCTAGATTTGTCGCCAAATTAAAACGCAAACAAGACATCTCGAAAATAGGTATGAAAAATATTTGATAGCTTTATACATTTAATACAAAATATATTTTAAAAATGGAACACTATATCCTTTGTTTTGTGCTATAATACAAACAATCATTTTATAAGATTTAAATAAAAGTACAGATACTTATAGGTCGGTCATATTTTCAATGACAACGTTTCACAAAACACTTTTAAGTTCACTAATATCAAGAAGGTAATAAGTAATCAAATTCGCCATTAATCGTACAATAAACATATTATGCCTTAATAACACTAATAAGTAGCAATACCAATCTGTAACTCACTTACGCTCTGAATATTATTGTACTGCTGGCTGTGAGCTAATAAAATGTAAGGATTAGATAAATCAAACATTGTGTAAGTTGAGATGTAAAACGATATGAAATATATGAGTAAACTAACTATTAATATATTTATATTTGTCTTAACCGTTATTACTAGTTTTACGGGTTGTTTATGATGTGTTGGGCAAAAAAAGTAGAAGTCCTTTCTTGTAGTTAAAGTTTTCTTCACACCAAATGTCATCAACTTCGGTTCATTTGTTTGGTGGTGAAAGATCGACAGACAGACAGACAGAGTTACTTTCACATTTTTATATAAGTATAGATTATATGTCAAATAATATGAATGAATATATACGACGTATACTTTACTCGTGTGTGGGTGAAAGAGTAGAGAGCGACACCGGAGAGCATGCTGGACTGTTAAGTAAGAGTAAATCAAAAGTCTTTAATTTAAAATAATTCAAGTGACATTATAAGTTAGTGGTAGGACTCTGTGTAAGCACGTCTGAAAAGTTCCACCCACTTATCAGATATCTGATTGATCAATATCATTACTTAGTGTCTTTGTGTACAGATTCAAGAGAAAGTAAGCCAGTTTAACTATAAGCACAGGAGATATACCATTTTATCTCCTAAAGTTGGTGGTAAATGGTGATGTAAGCAATGATTAGTATTTCTTATAGCGCCAAGATCTACAAGGGGCGACTCCTTATCTGAATAATTAAAAAAAAAAACAAGCTCCTTTGTCACGATATATGTAAATAACAAAATACAATCATATTATACGAGCAATTACCATTTATCAAACTTCATTAAGATCGATCAATCATTTTGTTTGAATGAGTTCGAGATGGAATAAATATTCAGAATTATTTAATAACATCGAACAAAATAATCTCAGAAGTTACTTAAATGTAACTTTCCAAACGAAAAGCGATATTTCCATTAACTTCGGATATTAATACGGAAAGAAAAGGCATTAAGTAAAGTGTGTTAACAAGGGCACTTAAAACTCGCTGCAGTTAAAAGTGACGTTAATGTCACAAGTATTCCTAATTTTAAATAATGATTTATATCATAAGACGAATCGCCTTAATACACTAATGTGTTAAGACTTTTAGATCTAGTGGTTCGGTTGTACAGCAATTCATAAAGATCCAAATTCAAACCTCCGTAGTCGAGTGGTGGTATGCTGTCTTGGGTCGGGGTGTTTGTGGTACCGTCGTTACTTCTGATTTTCCATAACACAAGTGCTTTAGCTACTTACACTGGGATCAGGGTATTTTATGTGATGTTGTTTCATATTATAAAAAAAAAAGTAAAAGTCCGAAGAAAGGAAATTGGCAGGATTACAATTCTGTTTCATGGATAGCTTGTCAAGCTGTTGCTTCTACGTTTTTGGTCGTATCGGATAGCCGTCCACATAACCTTATTCAGAGGATGGGAGGTAACTCTTGGCTAGGAGCCAGACTATCCACTAAAAACCAATGATATCCTCTATTGTGTGACGTTACAGGGTTGCACATACTGTATCGTCCTGATAGTTTTCATACCTCTGCAAGCCTCTAGCAACCACTTAACATCAGATGGCCTGCTTGTCCGATCGCCATTTTCATACGGAACTTTTATTATAGTTTGTACAACGGTTTTCATGGGTACGCCACTCCGAGGTCCCGCTTTCGATTCCCAGCCGAGTTGATATAAACCAATGATACTCATAGACAAATTTTAAATTGTATTTTTTAACAGTTTTTCTTGTGCATAGAAAACCCACTATTCACTACACACACAATACAAGACACTAACTTGAGGTATGTACGAACTACGTATTGATCATACATCATGGGTACGCCACTCCGAGGTCCCGCATTCGATTCCCAGCCGAGTCGATGTAGAAAATGTTCATTAGTTATCCGAACGATAAGACTTGCCTTCTTGTTTTGATTTTTGACTTCTGATTTTC
Organism: Vanessa cardui; assembly: GCF_905220365.1. Classification (NCBI taxonomy): domain Eukaryota; kingdom Metazoa; phylum Arthropoda; class Insecta; order Lepidoptera; family Nymphalidae; genus Vanessa; species Vanessa cardui. Next base: position 3,740,908 of record NC_061144.1, on the reverse strand, counting down.
CATAACACAAGTGCTTAAGCTTACAGTGGGATCAGATTAATGTATATGATGTTGTCCGATATTTATATATTTATATTGTATATTACTCTAGAAATGTTGGTAATCTAAACATGACATACTGTTATTTATTTGGGTAATTGTGAGTACGAACTTGAGATAAAACAAAAGAAAAAGAAATTTATTAATGTTTGGTCTGCTACATTACTTATCAAATAGTCTTGTTTTATTACAAACGATTATTGACTTCATTATTATATGATAATAATTCCAGTACATGTTGATAACTTATTATTTGTTATCGACATTAAATTATTTTATTAAATATGATGAAATAATCTACATTTGTATATACGTAACGACATATTTTTACTGTATATAGTCAATATTTATTAAATTACGTTTGGTATTTGTTGTTAGTTTGCCGAGACGAGATTTTTGATAATATTTTACGACAACGGTGACACACAAAAACATAATTGATCGTACATCGTACAGATTTCAAAAGATTTTTTTAATGACCCGGCTTTTTATACGTCTGCTTATTATTAAAATGTTATGTTCCTATACAAAGGATGGCTCCATATTTACACGAAGGGTAGACGACAAACTTGTAGTTATTATTAAAATAATAAATATTTTAACACCAAAATTTATAACTAAAATGATTTTGTTACTACAACTTTATGTAGTAATTACTAATTATTTTCTCAAGAAAAAAAAGCGATGCTCTGTGCAATGTTATAATAAACAATCAACAAGCGACCGATATTGTACTTTGCATTCTTATCTTAAAACACGATCTTCTATTATTTTTTATTTTTTACATTTAATTTAAGGCGCGGTCTTAAATCATAAAAAAGTATTTCATCAAGTTCGGCTCAGCTTAGTCATAATAGAACAAAAATAGAAATCCTTTCGCATTTATAATATGAGACTTTTAGATTCAAAATATCAAAGAATTTAGATTCATTAAAAGTTATTCATCAAAAAAAAGCGTTTCCGACAATGTTTCAATATACATACATATACATATAAATATAAATAATAAAGACTATTAATGTGATAAAGTAAATTTCAAATAAATGTAATAATAATAATACAATGAAAAAACTTTTATAATTTATCATTTACAAAATTTATATAAACCTAAATAATAAAGTCTATTGATGTGACAAACGTAATTTTCAAATAAATGCAATATAAAAATATATATAAAACCTTCATAGTTTACCATTTACAAAATTTAAAAAGAAACATCAAATACAGTTGTTGTTAATCCAATATCTCCGTAAACAACTAAACATCGTTGATCAAAACTCACTGGATAATTAGAAAACAAAGTTCATCATTAAACTCCATCAAATTCAGGAGTTAGTTAATTGGACAAACGAGCTTATCACTTGTAAAGGTACACAGAGAATTACAAGTTTACGAAATAATTGTTGATTCAAAGAGGAAATTGCTTTCATTTTAGGTAAATCGTGAGGCCCCTTTAATTTGCTGTGTCGTTGATTAAAACAATTGAAAGAATTGCAAATCATATTTGCTTTCTTTGCTGGCTATATTCTTATATAGAAACTACTCCTATATTCTGGTATATGGTTTATACGTTTATAATATATGTTTCCTTAAACTCTAAAAGGAAGATGAATTATAAAATAAAAGCATATGATAAATCAGAATCTTCTCCGGTCTTTATAGTTCGAATTGTTATATACCAAGCATTGGTGTAAAAAACAAAGAGCGCTCGGAAAATTATAGTGAAGTAACAAAAGTGAATATCAAATCATCAGATGACACATGGCTTCAAGTCTACCACAGGGAAACTTTTAGGTTATAGAGGTTAGGTCTTTCACAAAGAATGTTCCAAGGAATTGTTTGGATTAATCCCTGCTACTGAATTTCACCTATGAACATTTACTCGCGACGCCTAGATGTCCAAACGCAACAGCATGTTTTCTAAGGCATTTTCGGTGAAGCACAACCACTCAGTGGAACCAGCTCTCAACGATGTTTCTAAATCAATACGACTTGGGTACCTTCAAGAAAAGGCCGGTGACGAATCTACATATCCTTCTATAATGCAGATGTCTATGGGCGGTAGTAGTTTGGTTGGTACTTTAAATGAGGTGAGCATTATAGCACCACAAATAATCTTTACTTCATATTTCTACCAATTCACTCCAATTGTTTCTGTGTGATTGAGTGACACATAAATTTTCACGTTATTAATATAAGTAGGACTATATTTACAGTTAAATTACACAATATTTATAATAGCATGTTACTTATAAATGCTTTTAATTTTAAATAATTATAACAACTATATTGAAATGCTCGCAAAACCGTATACAATATAACATTTAAAACGTAATATTTGATTTTAAATTTTCATTTTGTATGAATAAATTGTGAATTGCGAAATTAAACTCTATGATATGATATTAAAGTTGCATTTTGTGAAACTCATCAATTACTTTAATTGCTACATCAATACCAGTATGCTCGTGTTTGTCTCAGCGATGAATAAATAAAATGTTATTGTGTTACAACAAAAAATCACCCGCAATTTTTCATTTCCATAACTTTGACAGAATTTGTCATTTTATGCATCGTTTTAATTAAAACAAATGTCATATTTAAGGCAGATCATTTCATATGATATTTAAGCTTTCGCGGTTTATATTATGTATTTTAATTATGTACGAGGTTGTTTATTTTCTTTCATTATGCAATAAAGTAAAGTAAAGCAACAGCCTGTTAATTTCCAAGGGGGAACATATTCCGCCACGCTGTTCCAATACGGGTTGGGGGAAACTCAAAGCTAGTGTTCAAAGGTATATTAATAAATGTTAAAATATATACAAAACTAATTTTATATGTGTAGATTAACAGCCTAAATGTAAATTTTATGCTGCTAGTTCTAAAAATAACAATACTTTCATACAACCCTTCATCCACCTTTTCAACCCATTGCAACACTTTTTCCAATAAAAAGTAGTTTAAGTACTTTCTTAGGCTCTAGACTATTATATTTGTGTGTCAAATTTCATTTAAATAGGTTCATTAGTTTTGGTGTGAAAGCGAGATAGAAAGAGAGACAGAGATACTTTCCCATTTATAATTTTTTTTTTTTTTTTTTTTTTTTTTTTTTTTTTTTTTTTTTTTTTTTTTTTTTTTTTTTATGGTATAGGTTGGCGGACGAGCATATGGGCCACCTGATGGTAAGTGGTCACCATCGCCCATAGACATTAACGCTGTAAGAATTATTAACTATTCCTTACATCGTCAATGTGCCACCAACCTTGGGAACTAAGATGTTATGTCCCTTGTGCCTGTAGTTACACTGGCTCACTCACCCTTCAGACCGGAACACAACAATACTGAGTACTGTTGTTTGGCGGTAGAATAACTGATGAGTGGGTGGTACCTACCCAGACGGGCTTGCACAAAGCCCTACCACCAAGTAAATTTTAATAATTTAAAATATTGAATGATAAAAGAATATAAAGTGAACTTATTTGTTTCTATTTTTAATTATTATGAAATTTTGATAGGTGCAAACTAATCGGTTGCAGTATCTACCAAACCAAACTAACTGTATATCCACCAAACCCATGAGACTCAAAGACAAATTATAAATCGTATTTTTAATAGTTTTCCTTGTGCATAGAAAACCCACTATTGACTATCCACACAACAATACACGACACTAACTTGAGGTATGTACGAACTACGTATTGGTTAGACTTCCATTAAGTCGAGAACACATTTTACATTATCGTGAGATGTATATATTCTACGTCTTGCATTGAAGAAATGTATCTATTCAGATTAAACAGATGTGCGAGGACTTTGAACAGTAGGCGAATTTGCATATCCTTTGCTTACATGAGCATTGCAAATTCACATCTATATCTAATGTGATACAACTGTAACGGTACTGTGTAAATGAAAAGTTCCTTGAAAAAATCAATTGATTTTATTGATCAGACGCTTGCTCTTGTTCTATTTATGGTGAGGATTATATGTGGGAAAAAGGTTAGGTGACTTTTAAAGTACAATACAGAGCTCTATCAAAATATGTCGTTGATGGATCGATTCCTTATAGATTAATTAATTATATATAAATTAAATTTTATCCAATATACATAGATTTCTATCAAGGAAGCTTACAGTTGTATGTGCGCAAGAAATAAATATTCCGACTTCGCAATGTCAATAAATCCTATGTCAATAAAATTCCACAGACATTTTTAATATTTCCGTTTCATAAATTTATATCATTTGAAAAAATACATTGGTGAAGAAGGCATGTTATCCAATACGAGATTATGCAAACGATAACAAAGCGTGGAATGAATACTTGTTGATTTTCAGGCAGGATAAATTACATACCTATAATTGTAATTAACGAACATAACAGTATTTTTGAATGTTGAAAAAGTGTAACTACTGAGTTTCTTGCCGGTTCTTCTCGGTAGAATCTGCTTTTTGAAACGGTGGTAGCTTCACTTAATATAGTTGTTAAATGACGATTGGAAAGTGCGTTCTTATGTTATTTTGATTTGCTTTGAGTTCTCCACTTCATACATCTAGTCAGCGCAGCTGAGCTACCCAATGCTGAGTTTGCTGGCCCGCGGTCTGCTTTATAGAACTCGTTCGTTGCATCAGCTGTCAATGCTTTGACGTAAGATATGTCCGTAGCTACTGTTCTGAATCGGATTATTTCAAAGGAACTTCGTACGATTACATAGCACGCTCAACGAAATCGACTTTGCCTTTGACTATACATGAGCCGAGATGGCCTAGTGGTTAGAACGCGTGCATCTCCACATGATTGCGGGTTCAAACTCAGGCAAGCACCACTGAATATTCATGTGTTTAATTTGTGATTATTATTAACTTCGTGCTCGGCGGTGACGGAAAACATCGTGAAGAAACCTGCATGAGTCTAAGAAAATACTGCCACATATGTATTTCCACTAGCTCGCATTGGAACAGCGCGGTCGTATACGCTCCAAACCATCTCCTCAAAAGGAGAGAGAGCCTTAGCCCAGTAGTGGGAAATTGACAGGCTGTTGTTTAGTGTGTGTGTTTTACATGTTTCTGTACCTTCTGTGATAGAATTTTCTATTCTAATTTTTCTCCTTTTTCGGTGTCTCCATGGTCATATTTTCGGTCATTATTTTTAATTGTACTTTAAGAGACAGACAGGAATATCAATTGTACTGAAGATGTGAATTGTGAATTAGTTCTTTAATAAAAAATATAACTAAGATTTATTTTCCACGAAACATTTGAGGACTATGCATATTCTATCACGCCAATCACAAACTGACCAATCAAACTGCATTTTATTGAAATAAATCAAATTCTGTACAATATATGAGATCCGCAGTGCGCTTGCTCCTTCATTTTCAATTTATCACAGGCTCTAAGCAACAATAAAAACTATATTGTGCTTGCGGACGAAATGAATTTCACGGATTTTTATGATTCGTTGATTAAATATTGCAGATCTATTGAATATCGAATATTGTATTGAAAAAATAGATGTGTTTTAAAAGTTACCCTGTAATCAAAAAATGTTTCACAGACTCTGTAAAATAAATTGAAAACCAAAATTATTATGTAACGAAACATTATTTTAATAAATTTAAAGTACAGTTTTGCTTTCAACACTTATATATATTATTGAAATATTTCAAAGACAATACGATACATTTAAATGACTTAGAAACCGTAACTCGGATAGCGATGACTGTAAAAGTATTTATGTACGTCAAGTTAAACAGTTACAGTGAAAACTAATTAAGACTAAATCATCATTACATAGTATAAAGCAAAGTCGCTTACCGCTTTCTGTCCCTATGTATGCTTAGATCTTTAAAATTAAACAACGGATTTTAATGTGTTTTTTTTCAGTAGATAGATTGATTCAAGAGAAAGGTTTATATGCATAATACAAGCACATATAGTGAAGAATGACTGAACAATTCAGAACAATGTAAGACATTCCGCAATATGTATGGTATCAGCATTGCAACCGTGCGAAGCCGGGATGGGTCACTAGAAATGGGTAAATATAACATTATCAATACTTTAACGATCAGTGCTTACCATTCTAGATGTTATTCATACTTAAAGCAAATGTCTATTTTAGATGAATAAACGAATCTGATATAGAGTAATAATTTAATTGGGGGCAGTGTCCTTGCCAGGTCTGACACAGCCGTAACACCTCTTTTTTATGCCATTCAAGGCAATTTGGAAGCACCATTACTTTATTGTGGTCTAAGCTTGGAACCTGAATTTTTACTTACTAAGAGGAAGGACTATTTACTATGAATAGCTGTTTTCTTAAATTATATAAAACTAGCAACCCGTCCGGTTTCTGTTTCGGATACTGACACTAAGTATACTACAGAATTTGTTTATTTTTAAACAATGTTTTTGCATTTATCTTGCAAGCTTTGGCCGAACCCTGCAAGATGACGTGCAGTATTGTACATTTAAAAAGCTTAACAAAGAGACGATAGTACATCTCTATCTTTTAAGGATACCTCTCAATAACCATTTCTATCCTTTATTTTTTACAAGAAATGTCCTGTTTTTTGAAGCGATTGCAAGCTATACAGCATTAATACTTATTCAATTAAGTATCTTACATACATTTTGCATTCAATAAAGATTAATATGGTCTTTTGCAGCATATAAATGAATATTTTTGAAGATGTTACAGATTTAAAACGCAAGGACATAGTAGATTGTCTAATGACAAAAATCTGTGAACTTTGTATAAAATAACATTCTGTAGTGTATTAAGCTGGTTATTTATAACGTAACGCCAGTTGAAGTTCTTTAATTTTCTCACTCACTAACTCACTCACAGTCATCAAAATTCTGTGGTACTGGTGAAAGCCAAATCTTGAATTCAGCTAAATTGTTTAGTCTACAAACAGATACTGAAAAATCTAAATAAAAAAAACTAGTTTCTCTTTATTTACGGTTTGTAAACACTCTCTTTTCAATGTTTTCACAAACCTGTATTGCGAATAACTTTAGAATAGAATAACAATAACAAAAGCCTTATGTACGACACAGACTAAAGCAGACTCAAAAAACTTTACTAAAAAATAAAAAATCATTTCATTCAGTACAAAGTAATGTATTTATTTATTTATTTATTTAAACTTTATTGCACAACTATTTAACAAAAAATAAATTGAGCAAAAGGCGGACTTAAAGCTATATAGCCTTATCTACCAGCCAACCTTAGCACATGCAAGAAAGAGCGTACAGTAGATGCATAAAGCCATCCTTATATTGAATTACATTACACATACATACATATACACATATATATATATATATATATATATATATATATATATATATATATATATATATATATATATAACATACATACACTTACATAAATATATATATTATAAATATATACATATAACATACATTTAATAATATACTAATGATAAAGTAACAAAAGGTTAACAATAATACTAAAAGTACAGTGTAATAATAACAGCTTAAATAAAATAAAATAAAAGGGAACGAAACCAAGTAAGGCGATAAAAGCTAAGACTTATATTTCTTTAAGAGAAATTGTTTTACCCTACTTTTGAACAGATCTTTAGAGGACGTTTCTCTGATGACGACTGGTAATTCATTCCAAAGTCGTATAGCTTTAACAGTGAAAGAATTAGATACAAAACCAGATGTGTGAGGAGGAATAGAAAGAAGAAGGTTATGAGAAGAACGAAGATGCCTAACATGAGTATCGGAAAGAAAATTAAATTTGGACTTAAGATAAGAAGGAGCAAGTGGATTATAAACAAGAGAGTGTAGAATACATAGTATTCTTAAATGCCTGCGATCTTTAATGGGTAGCCAATTAAGCATTAACCGATATGAAGAAATGTGCTCAAATTTACGGAGGCCATATATAAATCGTATGCAGGTGTTATGCAATCTTTCGAGTTTACTTAAAAGTGTTACATTAAGATCGGGGTAACGTGCATCACCATAATCTATAATTGGTAACAACAGACAATTTGCCAGTTGGATTTTTGATTTAATAGGCAAAAAGTTCTTAAAGCGCATGATGGAGTGTAGCGTGGTATAAAACTTGCGCGAAACCTCATTAACTTGGTCAGACCATTTCAACGAGTTATCGATTAAAACACCCAAATCTTTAACCTTAGATGAAATAGGTATAACAGTGTTATTAAATAGTAAATCAGGTAAGGGTGGTAGGCTTTGAATTAAAGCTAACTGCCTAGGGCTCCCAATAATAATAGCTTGGCATTTTGATGGGTTAACACTAATTCCATAATTTTTTGACCAAGAGGCAATACGAGAGAGATCGTTATTAAGGGCGGAAATAGTGTCAACCAGGTGGTCTACGCTGCACTGTTTATAAAGCTGCAAGTCGTCGGCATAAAGATGGTACTGGCATGAAAGAATTGAGGAAATAGAGTTAATAAATAATGAAAATAGTAGTGGAGAAAGAATACCGCCTTGAGGAACACCAGCAGCAACATCGCACCAGTCCGATCTATCGGTTCCAACACAAGTTGCTTGCTTGCGTCCCCGAAGATAAGAAGAAAACCACTGGAGAGCGATGTCTGAGATGTTTATGCGAGATATAAGAGAGAGTAATAAGTCATGATCGACAGCATTAAACGCGTTACTAAAATCGATGAGTATGAGAATCGTCACAGTCTTGTTTTCCATACCCTCTCTAATATCCTCTGTAACTTTAATTAGTGCAGTAGTAGTGCTATGGCAATGGCGAAAACCAGACTGAAGTGGATTTAATAGGTCGCAGGACAACAGATATTCAGATAATTGAAAGTGGACAATGGATTCCAAAATTTTCGAGAGAAAAGGAAGGATGGAAATAGGACGATAATGGGAAGGCGTAGAGGGATTTGGAATCTTAGCTAGTGGTAGAACTAGGGCTTTTCGCCACAGTTCGGGAAAAGTACCAGTGCGTAAGGAAAAATTAATAATGTGGGTTATTAAAGGTAATAATGTTTCTAAAATGTGTAAAATCATCGTGCGACCTATCTCATCACATCCAATTGCTTTAGATTTAATTGCCATAATACGTTTCCGAACGTCAGCATCACTCACCAGGGTGAAAGAAAATGAAGTGTCCTTACATATTGGCAGGCAATGAATCTTTGAAAGAGTATCGAGTTTAATATTGTCATCGTAAACAGGAGGAGACTGGAAGTGGCGATTAAGACTATTAATGTCAATAGAAATATTGTTGGAAGAGTTGGAATTTTTGCCGATGCCAATAGACTTCAGAAATTTTAATGTGTCTGAAGGAGACGAGTTACAAATTTTATCAGAGATGTATCGGCGTTTATAAGTTCTGCACATCTGGTTACACCTATTTCTTGCAGCCTTATAGACAGACCAGTTAAGTTCTGTACGGTCAGACTTAAATTTACGAAATGCACGATCCCTTTTTTGCCATGGCATTCCGGATATCACTGTTTATCCAAGGCGCAGACCCTCGGTTTTTTATTTTTACTAAACGCAAGGGAGCGTGCATGTCGTATAGATTAATTAAATTAGAGCAAAGAAAGTCCAGCTTATCGTCGATCGTATCCAATTCATATATCAGATCCCAATTAATTTTAGTAGCATCTGTCTCTAATTTATTAAGACTAAGGTTGGAAAAATTTCTTAAGGATGCAGTTTGAACTGTAGGCTTAGGACTTTTAATGCTATAGGATACGTAAACTAAGTCGTGTTGAGAAAAAGCAGGAGCAGAAAGTTGGCCATATTTAACAACACGTTTAACGTCAGAACAGAGTATAAGATCTATGAGAGAATCTGAAGTTAAGGTGTGATGTGTTGAAGATAGCTGTAGAATTTCAATGTTCACTGAATTAACTATGGAGCGCAATTTAGTCGCTCGAGTGTCATTCTTCATCAAACACGTGTTGAAGTCACTCATAATTAAAAGTTCATTGTAGTTGGCTAAAAGATTCTCGAAAATGTCTTCTAGTGTTGAGAAATAGTCAATAGTGGGAGGGCAATATACTACACCCAGGACTATTTTCCTTCCACAAGCAATTTCCAAAAAAAGAAATTCAGGGGAAGGGTTAGAAGAAGAAGAAGACTGGCAGATGATTTTATAGCTAAATTGGCTTTTTAAATAAATGGCGACACCACCACCTCTCCTCCCAACACGATCGTTTCTTACTAATACAAAACCAGGAATGGGAAAACACGCTGAAGAAAGTGAAGGTTTTAACCATGTTTCAGAAATTAAGAGAGCATGAATACAGTTAAGATTAAAAGAACTTAATAAGTCCGTGTAATGACTAGGCACACTTTGAGCATTAATATGGCAAACATTAAATTTTTTATCTAAACCACAAAATTCGGCGGTTAGAGTATCCCCTAAAGTTATCAAACTGTAATTGTTATTACTATGAGAGCTATTAAACGATTCATCCCCAGATTCAGCTGAGTAATAAGAGTCATCGCTTGACATCATATTATGTTGTGTATTTGTATTTACTTTAAAAATATATGTATAAATAATAAATAATGAAAAAAAAAAATATATATATATATATATTAAACAGAAAAAAAAATTAAATAAATATATGTAATATAAAAAAAAAATTATAATAAAAAAAAAAAAAAAAAAAACTAAAACAATGCGCAGGAATAAAATCTCTTTTTTGCACTGACTGCTGGACTTGGCACTTCAACAAAAGCATTACAGCAAAAAGCATGAACTTATACAAACTATAACTAATGAATTCTACAACTATTGTCTAAAGACAAAAAAAAAAAAAAAGCAAACACCACAAACGTAGTAAAATTAAAAAAAAAATAATAATAAATAACAAAGCCATGCAACTAAGCTATTCACAATTTACAAGTAAAAAAAAAAACATTACAAAAAACATGGAATAAAAAAAAAAAAAAAAAGGACAATACGTGAGTGGCTGTACTACAAAAATCAGAAAAATTCTAAAGATATACGTATGTATCTATTATTATGTAAGAAAAAAAAAAAAGGAATTTATATCTAGATATATACGTAAATATCTAATAGATAATTGTCAAAATATCTTTGAGTTGTCAGTGTTGTTACTCAAATGTAGATATATAACAAGGATGGCTCAAAAGACCAGAATCCAAGTTAAGGTTGTCATATTGACGTACGCTTGTCAAACTAATTTTAAATCAAATTGAAATATTTATCTCCTAAGGTAGTTTGTAAAAAAACATATATAGTAAAATAGCATATATAAAAGTGATTCGTTAAGCATTACAAACACGCAAAATCATATAAAGTACGTAATTGGTTATAAAAAACAAAAAAATATATATATAATAGAATCATCTACAACTAACATTAATAAGCACAATAACAAACAATTCACAAAGCACACAGTTCATTACAAAACGAAAAGAAAATAAAAATATTGAAACAAGAAGATAAAGACAAAAAAAAAAAAGGCTAGCCTTACAGCTTTTTTGCTACATTTCTACGAGTGACAATACTCAAAGTAGGACTGACCTTCTTGGAGCGTTCAGGTGGCCTATCTGATGGAGCTTTGTTGCTAGAACCACTGTCTGATGCCGTCATTTTATTAGCAGTTCGCTTCTCAGGAACCGATGAGTTACCACATTTAGGGAACTTTTTGATTAAATCGTCCAAGGTTTCTCTGTTAAGGAGTCGTTTTCTATCATTGTTGGGAAGTTTAACATAAACAATGCCGTTATGAGTCCAACTGTTAGAGATACCGAAGTGTTTTCTGGCTGCACTGAAAATAGCTTGACGTGACTTTGTCAAAAACTCACTAATTGACACACTAGACGATTTAAGTTTTTTCTTACTGCTCCATATTAACGACTTAGTATGAATATCACCTAATCTAACTAGAACAGGCCGCATTTTGTTTCCGGATTTCACTCCTAAGCGATGACAGTATTGGATTGATGAAGACTGAATTTCAGGGAGACCAATTGTATTATGAACAATATCTATTATGGAGGAAACAAGATTTTCACTATCGGATTCTTGAATTCCGTTAAACAATAAGGCATTCCTTCGAGTGTGGTTGTCAATATCATCAATCTGAGTAGCGAGATTCAGTGTGAGGGATTTTAATAAGTCAAGAATATTAAACACTGAAAGTTTGAAATCCCTGAACTCACTTTCTAACTTCTCTAAATTTGGTTTCACTGTCTCACTACTAGAGGAACTGGAACTCTTCAGTTGGTTCTCAAATTCAGTCATCCGTTGTCCAAGAGAGTCAGCAATGCTTCTATGAACTTCCAGGATATCTTCAAGTTTCGCCATTATGTTAGAAATAATCGAGTAGTTGAAAATTAAAATAGTGTGGAGAACATCAAGTGTACAGTGCCAGCAGTAGTGCAGATGGTTTCAAACTATAGTATAAATACCATAGTTTTTGTTAAATTTTCACTATTATATTTTGCTATTTGTGAGGAATTGCACAATTAAGTATTACTATGTAAGTTATTACTACTTTTATTATTTAAAAAATTAAAAAAGAACAGAACAATTTGAAAACAGTGTTTACTTTTTGACATCTACCCGAAAAAACATGTACGATATTATATATGAATATTGAAAGGAAGAAATGCTAAAACACAAAATGGTACTTTGCGTAATGATATTTTAAATTAAAATAAAATTTTAAAGTTTAAACTTTAAGCCTCATTTCCCAAAAGCACCACTCTGGTGCTTCAGCTCTTCTTCCTGTCGAATGACGACATACTCATATATAAAATGAATATTTATATTTTTCTGTACTATTTATCTGATGTTAGTTGAACTTTGTCATCTAAACTTGCTTGTATTTCTAGAATAGTTCCATGATTGTAATATATAACAATATGAACGAAACGGCATTGCAGCGCATGCTAAGATAATGAGAAGAGAGAGTCCTATATATAAAACAAGATTTTGCTATATTTGACATGAAATAATCTTCAAGACAGATGGACTGATTACCATAAAAATTATTCACGACTAGCGGCCCGTCCCGGCTTCCTTCCTCCTCCTTCCTTTCCCGGCCGGTGATGCACAAGATTTTTTGAATATTTTAATCTTTTATTCACTTTACTTGGTGGTAGAGCTTCGTGCAAGCCCGTCTGGGTAGGTACCACCCACTCATAAGTTATTCTACCGCCAAATAACAGTACTCAGTATTGTTGTGTTCCGGTTTGAAGGGTGAGTGAGCCAGTATAACTACAGGCACAAGGGACATAACATCTTAGTTCCCAAGGTTGGTGGCGCATTGACGATGTAAGGAATAGTTAATATTTCTTACAGCGTCATTGCCTATGGGCGATGCTGACCACTTACCATCAGGTGGCCCATATACTTGTCCGCCAACCTATAACATAAAAAAAATGTTTTTGTATTCCGACATGTTTAACAATTGTCGTTCTATTTCAAGGTATACACAAAACCCTTAATTACATAACTAAACCTTCCTTATGAATTCCGCTATCTATTAGTGAAAGACGCATGAAAATCCTTTCAGTAGGTTTATTTTATCGCCAACATACAGACACGGCTAGGGTACTTTGTTTTATGTATGTAGTAAAGAATGTAACATATCAACTACTATGAAGCATATCAACTCCTATCTTGTCCCATCGATCGCCGTAACAATTGGTGTCCTACGAAGCGCAGAGAATGTTTATGAATGGAAATCATATGGGAATACTAGTTTACGACAAAAATGGTGCATTGTAAGTCATATCTACATAAAACATAATAAAGGACAAAGAAGATTTGTGTTCAGAAAGACATTTATGTCATCAAAACTATATTACATTATGGAGAAGCCAATATGTAGTAGATTTTAATTTTTGTTAATATACAATATTCTGATTAAACACTGTGCAGTTTGTTACTATTTAATAATATAACATAAATAATATAAATATGAGACAACATCACATACATTACTCTGACCCCAATGTAAGTTGCTGAAGCACTTGTGTTATGGAAATCAGAAGTAACGACGGTACCACAAACACCCAGACCCAAGACAACATAGAAAACTAATGGTAATCTTACTTCGACTCGACCGGGAATCGAACCCGGGACCTCAGAGTAGCGTACCCATGAAAACCGGTGTACACACCACTCGACCACAGAGGTCGTCGAATAAAAATATAAATGATTTGTAGACTTAACTCTTTTGGGCTTCAATAATGTTCCTTATCTTATTTTTCTTTGGGCTCAAGGTCACCTGTAGGTTATGTCACGTAGACTACTTCCATCATGACGTCAATGATTCTTAGGAACTGTACCTAGCATAATTTTAGCATCACTAAAGATGATGAGATATGTGATTTTGCAAATTTTAATTTGATCTGCCTTTTTGTGACGATAGTCTATGGACTGTATGCAATGAAAAATTCTTACATAATTTTTTTTAAGTATATAATGCTCAAAACATTCATATCGTATGAACAAACAAATAATTATTAAACCCATTATTGAGCATTTTATATCCAGTACGAATATTTATTTCGTTTAACATATTGAAAGATCAACATTCTTATTTTATGTGTCGAAAATAATTGATAACATTATGTAGGATAGAATAACGATACAATCGTAAGAAAAGAATGGAAAACTCATTTCGTGTGCTAGAGAAAAGTCCGAATAAACTTTAGCTACTACTTTTTTTAGTATACTTAATAACTTACTGGTATAGTCCCGGACTAGGCCTATCCACGTACAGACGAACGCTCCGTGAATATTATCAGACTAATCCTGTCTTATTGAGTTCCGTCAATCCTGTGAAATTGGTAAACAACACCATTGAAAAATATATCAAAATTATTTATGATAAATAAATAAATAATAAAATAAATATTGGACAACGTCACATACATAACTCTGATACCAATGTAAGTAGCTAAAGAACTTGTGTATTGGAAAATGAGAAATATCGCGATACCACAAACATCCAGACCCGAGACAATATAGATGACTAATGAACTTTTTCTACACCATCTTGGCCGGGAAACAAACCCGGGACCTCAGAGTGGCGTACCCACGAAAACCAGTGTACACAAATAGACCGCGTAGGTCGTTAATTGTGATTCACAATTGACGAACTGACAAATTATGATGACTAAATATATAAACAAATAGACAAGCAAGAAAATATTAATGAAATAAAAATTTAATCCTTTGGCCAGAATGCAATAGGAGAATGAAATTAAAATACGCAACTCCTTGGTTTGTTCCACTTTTGAGATGAAATAAATGCATAAAATGTAGCAAATTGCACACACACACTAGGCTTCACAAAACATAAGTACACAGTGTTGAAACAGTATTACAAAAAAACGTAACCAAAAGATTAATTTAGCTAAAAATTTATGAAATGAAACTTAAAACTACTGACTGAACACAAAATAAACATAATTAATAAGGATGAAATTTTGCAAAGGAATTCCTCGTGTAACATAGGTGAACTAAGAGAATTTTTGAAACGGTGTCCTCTGGGGGTAAAATGGATGATGAAAGATTTTGCGCCAAATTGTCATTCATAAAGTTAAAAATATGGAAGCCAGCATTATTTTCATAAATTAAAGAGAGATTTTATGACCTAAGAGGGTGAAACTTGAGATAGAAGTTTGTATGGAAGTTCGTCATTTTTGAAGTGTATAAATATGGAAATCGGTATTTAGGCGTTTCTAAAAATTCATCACCCAAGAGAGTGAAATGGTGGGTGAAAGTTAGAAAATGAGTTCGTCTTTTATCGATGTTTTAAATATATGAGCCGATATTGAAGCTATTTATGAGTCAAATCAGGCGTTAAGTTACGAAAATATGTCCCTTGAGGGGGTAAAATTTTGAAAGAAAATTTTTATAGTAATTTTTCTCTTTTCTAAGTAAGATTTATGCAATTTAATATATAAACTTCGGTTTATAAGAAAATACCAACCTTGAAGAATTTTTATATGGGGCATTCCATCAAGTGATCAATATTATATTTTCGTTAAAATAATTATACCTACAATATATCTTTCAGAGAATATAAAATGTTACTATGGAGATAATCAATACCTTCTGATAAAGTAGAATTGGAAGCAATGTAACAGGAAAACTTCACATTGCTGGGCTTCACTCAATTTGAAAAGTTTTCGAGTTGTTAGCTACGGGTTAGTGGAGCGACTAAATTAAGAAACTATGAGGAATTCATAATGTTCAACAATAGAATATACAACAACAGCAACCTATAAATTTCCACTGTTGGTCTAAGGCCTCTTCTTCCTTTGAGGAGAACGTTTGGAACATATTTAACCACGCTGTTCCAATGCGGGTTGATGGAATACGCATGTGGCAGAATTTCGATGAAATTAGACACATGCAGGTTTCCTCATCATTTTTCCGTCACCGCCGAGAACGAGATTAATTATAAACACAAATTAAGCCGATGAATATTCAATGGTGCTTGCCTCAGTTTGAACTCGAAATCATCGATTAAGATGCACGCGTTCTAACCACTGGGTCATCTCGGTGGCCTTTATCACTATGACATAAAAGATTAGCCTGTAAAGAATACAAGTAGAAGTTACGTTTTCATAAAATGTTTATTTTATGAGATACAATGAACTGTATTTGGACTTTTCTAATATTGTGGTAATGTTTATACAGATGATTCGTGTTTTGGTCTAGAGTAATACGTGTCTGGAATTCATTAGATGTGTACATCCCTTTGTTGCCATGTCGCATCAGTAGTATTAGTTATAAAGCTATGTCTTCACAATTGAAAATTAGGATCACGTGTTGTAGTTTGTTACCTTATTTTTAGTGTTTTTACCTTATTTTTTGTTTCAATTTTAGAATTCTCATACTGTAATATAAGTAAGTGGTGGTGTGGTATCTTAATGGCAAATTAAAAAAAATGTTACTATATATATCTGAGTTAAAAAAAAACAGTCCGTAAATTTCCCAATGCTGGGCTAAGATGTCTCCTCTCTGTTGAGGAGAAGGCTAAAAGTTAGTATAGAAGAACATCATTTTTTAAGTTCGATATATGAAACTATATATTTGGGATATTGATAAAAAATAAGTAGATATATATTTAAGCTATTCGACCCTAATAGGTAAAATACACACCAATACCATATACAAAGATGACTTAAAACAACGTAATATTTCAAGTAAATGTTTAAATATATTCAACTTCCAAAGCGAAAAAAGCCAGGAGACACATATTGTTATTTAAGCACATTGCCTGAAAACCCATTTCTATGCATTATTGTGTCTATTTTTCATCTCATCGCTGGTGATGAGAGAAGTCAGGTTTTGGGTGAAATCTTTAGCCTACAACGGTGTGGTAACAAGCTGCATGCTTTCTCTATAACAGGAGAAAAGGCTTAATCAGCAAATTTACATATTATTACTGCTATTGATAATGACGTAACGTGAGCTAATGTGTGATCAAATAATTCAAATAGTGACGTAATTCTTATCATCTTCATAAATTGAGAACAAACTTACATTAATTCTGAATTTTGAATGAATAACCAATTTAATTATTTATAAGCAATTAAAATTGATTATAATGAATATCCTTCGTCGAAGGATTCATTGAAAACTGAACGTTTGAAGCAGTTTATTTAAATATATCACAAAGAGTGACGTCATAACGTGAATTTGTATTACAAGGAGGCCTCTGTTATTTGAGAATTTCCTTATTCCTCATTCGAATTTTATTTACGTTCTTAATATATGTAAAGTAAGTAATAAAGTAAAGTAACAGTCTGTAAATTTCCCACTGCTGGGCTAAAGCCTCCTCTCCCATTAAGGAGAGGGTTTGGAACGCACATGGTGATATGCACATGTGGCAGAAATTCGATAAAATTTGACAGATGCAGGTTTCCCCACGATGTTTTCCTTCAGCGTCGAGTACGGGATGAACTATAAATACAAATTAATCACATATATACAGTGGTGATTGCCTGGGTTTGAACCCGATATCTTTAGTTAAGAAGCACGTGTTCTAGCCACTGGGCCATCACAGCTCTTAATATATATAAACGTTTGCCGATAATTATTTGCTCTACATTTTTAAGCATTATTTTTCAGTGATTGTTTGTTTTGGTGATTAAAGAATCATAATAGGCTTTACGAAATCGATTTTAAATATAATTTTAAAAGTTTCAGTAATATTAATTTTAATCGGATTAGCATGGGTTATCTATAACAAAATCCGCAAAAACTTAAGCACTCTTTATCACTAAAAGAATTACTATCAACCATCTACCCGTGACCACGAACGCTGTAAAGTGCTCTAAACGTCAAGATGTCAAAAATAATTAATATACGCGATTCAAATCCGTTACAACTAGTTTTATTTTATTTCAAGAATTACTATCAATATAAATTTGTATAATATAAAATTAAATTTTTTAACCCTAATTTAATGCAATAACTTATTAAGTGGTGCTCATCAAAATTAAATCTCCACTTAACCTTTTAAATCAAGATATTATTTATTCAAGTAGGCTCGTAAGATTAGCACTTTTATCAACTTTTTTAGTATTAAATTTATGAAAGAATACCATCGGTTCGGAATCTAAATACTACCGAAAAGACAAGGAACTCTGTAGTTATTTTTTTAATTAACTGATACAATAATACAGTGCTAGTAGTTGCCCGCAGCTTCGCTAGCGTATTAAGTTGTTGGTTGTCACGTGTTTTTGATAAAAGTAACCTATATCCTTTCTTGAAGTTAAAGTTTCCTTCATAACAATTTCATTTAATACGGTTCAGCGGTTTGGTCGTGAAAGAGTGACAGACAAACAGACAGAGTAACGTTCATATTTATAATATTAAATATTAATAAATTGGTGGAAGGGGTTTGTGCAAGCCCGTCTGTGTAGGTACCACCCACTCATCAGTTATTCTACCGCCAAATAACAGTACTCAGTATTGTTGTGTTCCGGTTTGAAGGGTGAGTGAGCACATGGGACATAACATCGTAGTTCCCAAGGTTGGTTGCACATTGACGATGTAAGAAATAGTTTATGTTTATATGTGGTATTTTTTTACAGCGTCATTGCCTATGGGTCATGGTGACCATTTACCATCAGGTGGCCCATATGCTCGTCCGCTAACCTATAACATAAAAAAAGAAGATATATAGATTATTTACTACATGATACTGTTGATATCGCTATTCAATTAATTGATAATTGAAGATATACATAATATTGACGTAATTATATTACGACGACGTAATTATTTCGTCTTTATTGGATGATTTCTTTTATCTGAATTATTAGGCGACCTCCATGGTCGAGTGGTGTGTACACCGGTTTTCATGGACCCTACTCCGAGATCCCGGGTTCGATTCCCAACTAAGTCGATGTTGATTATCATTTCTGTGTTGTCTTGGGTCTGGGTATTTGTGGCACCGTCGTTACCTCTGATTT
Source organism: Vanessa cardui (assembly GCF_905220365.1). NCBI lineage: Eukaryota > Metazoa > Arthropoda > Insecta > Lepidoptera > Nymphalidae > Vanessa > Vanessa cardui. The sequence continues at coordinate 3,721,399 of NC_061144.1, read as the reverse complement.
TCCATAACACAAGTACTTTAGCTACTTACATTAGGATCAGACTAATGTGTGTTGTCTCATATTTATTTAAAAAAAAAAATTGATTACAAATTAGTGACTTAGTATGTTCCTTATTTGATCGCCAAATAAATAAATAAAATAAATAAATAAATATGAGACAACATCACATACATTACTCTGATCCCAATGTAAGTAGCTGAAGCACTTGTGTTATGGAAATCAGAAGTAACGACGGTACCACAAACCAACCAGACCCAAGACAACATAGAAAACTAATGGTAATCTACATCGACTCGGCCGGGAATCGAACCCGGGACCTCAGAGTGGCGTACCCATGAAAACCGGTGTACACACCACTCGACCACGGAGGTCGACAACGTCAAAATGAACAACTGTCACAACTCCACTAACGAAAGGGGCATTGTTCCTAATCGTTTCACGTGTTTTATTAAAACGAACCTTATACTCTAAAGCAATATTTACCCAGGGCTAAGACTAAGAGCTAGACTCGTAGCAAATACTATGACAAATATTTGTATGTATTAATACTACACTGAATACAATGATGCAAATTTTTCAAACAATTTTTTTCTTAATTTTATTATTAAAATAATTTTATTGATTATCAATTTAAATTAGCTAATTGGCTTTTTATATGAATTTTCCTCGAATCTCCACAGACTAAGCGTCCGTGCCCTTGCTGAAATTAATTGTTGAAATCAATTTATTTATTTTTCGATTTCCCAATGGAAAATACGTAAATCTTAAATGAATATTGTATAATTAATTAATAAATCAAATTGATTACATTATTGATATAGTATATTAAATCAGAACATTACATAATAATGATTGAAATATTTCATTATTATGAACAGTTACGGTTGTTTATTATCGTTTCCAATTTTTTCGGTGGTCATTATCATCACCATTATACTGTTTTCGTCCGATATATGTATACACTGGCTTTAAGAATTTGTATGAAAACTTTTAATGTAAATCAAAAGAGCTTATAAGAGCCTTTTATACTATAAACATATTACATTTTTGACTTGTTACAATAAGTCCATAAAATGTTAAATCAATGTGAATATTGAAAATCGATACTAGAAGTTGACAGTTTTGCCTCCAAGATCTGATAATTTAAAGACCACTTGTCATGCTCCGTACAAAACGTGATCAAGCATAAGTAACGCTTCGTTCTGTGAGAAAATTATTAAGTTCCATCGGAATATTTAATGTCAGTAGAAATGAGGTATTAAATAAGAGTTGAAATATTATACGCTGTTTTTATTATCTGTGACTTGTCAACGTTCTTTATAAGCAACAGACGAACTTTTAAATTAGTAACATAATTATCATGACGAAAGATACAATACATACAGACTTCCCCTCTCTTAATAATTAATTTACACTTAATGGTGAGTGCTCTATTTCTAATTTAAAAACACCGAGTGACTTAAAACTTTACCGAAAAAATAGGAAAATATAATAATAAATAGATATATATAGCTGAGATATCCCAGTAAGCTGAGATGGCCCAGTGGTTAGAACGCGTGCATCTTAACCGATGATTTCGGGTTCAAACCCAGGCAAGCACCATATATATGTGCTTAATTTGTGTTTATAATTCATCTCGTGCTTGGCGGTGAAGGAAACCTGCATGTGTCTAATTTCAACGAAATTCTGCCACATGTGTATTCCATGAACCCGTATTGGAACAGCGTGGTGGAATATGTTCCAAAAACCTTCTCCTCAAATGGAGAGGAGGCCTTAGCCCAGCAGTGGTAAATTTACAGGCTGTTTATTACTTACTACTTAAATAGATATTGTATAAAACCGCATATAAATCAAAATCTTGTATGATGCTCAAACAAAAAGTTTACAGATAGTATTGGAAAATGAGTTATGTACCGTTATAAAAATGTTTAATAATGAACTATTGAAATAAAATAAATCGTAATTGTTAAATATAAGATTAAAGGCTTGTAAAAATCACTGTTGTAACGGATTTTGTTATTTGACCCACTTATCTGACCTTCAACGTAGAGCTTAAGGAAGTTAAGACTATTACGATTCCCTCGAGATTGAAATATATGTATTTGACTAAGCGATAGCGTGTTTTCTTAAATCGTTTACTCAATTCTTATTACTTTCCTCTTTTCTATATTATAATACAAGTGTCATTAGCGCAATGGTTCACAGGTCACCTAGTACTGTAAAAAGACACAGGATCGATTCTGACCCCTTAGGCTGTCTTCCCTCTTAACATAAGTGATAAGCTTGAAATACGTAAAGTATTTCCTTAATTAATTGAAGGTAGTAGTAGTAGTAAGTAATTAATAGTAGTATTCTTATTTAAAAAAATATATTTAGTCTAGATAATATCCTTCTTGTTTCATTATTTATATTTTTGTCAGCCGCAACCATAAAAGAACGAAAACGAAAAATAAAACTGAAAATCTTCTGGACACACACAAAACTAATACACTCAGCATTCGGTTTAGATATTTATATAATACCATTGTTGAGGACACTAACCAAGTGAATGTATACTTGTTTAAAATTTTCTTATTTATTATTTTTGTATAGGTTATTTTAAGACTTGCCCCTTTGTATTTTTTCTTATGTGAAAGTATGACTTGTAATGTTGCCAGATTAAAATTTCTTTATGTACCTATAGAAAGCTAAGCTCTAATTAATTGCTTATGGTCGTCGAAAAATCTATACGTAACATTGAAAATCAATAACCGTATCAAGTTCTTCATCTGCATTAATATATTCATCCCTGTGGTAACTTCTCGATTCTTCTAAGGAGAATATACTTTTCGAACCGAGTTTACATTTAATTCGATACTAATATCGTCACGTTCCAAAAAGGTTTTATTAGCCACAATTAAAATATCAGGAATCAAATTAAACTGCTCATAATATTAACAGTAAAAGACATACAAGTAGAACGTACTTGGTTCACTGATTGTACCCTTCTCGGAGTCTCTTCAAAACAAGTATCACATATACTAACGTTAATTGTGCTCGACTGGATGAGGAATTGTATTACCTAACTATGTTTCGAATTAGACGATGATTCCGTCAAGGTAATTACAGACATAAGAGACATAAAGGCCCCTGGATTAGCAGCGCGCTAACAGCACGTAGAGTTAAACATCTATAGTGACAGTTTATGCAAAGGTAAGGTAACTAATAACTATTTACTAATGTAATGTAATACTAGTTAACAACGAATTTTTTAACTCTCTCTCTCTCACACACACACACACACACACACACACATACACACACACACACACACTCACACACACGTGCACACGCTCATACTATAACATGCATATTACTAAATTATTTTTATTGTTTTCAAAGATTGTACATTTTTTTTGTAATGGAAGAGCGGACCATCCTAACCCAAGTCTAGTACATGTGTCTGTGTGTCTTTGCTAGTACTTTACTAGGTTTTGGTTCTTAAGCAGTTGTAAATTAAGTATTGTATGAAATACAATCAACATTTTTATTACCTTTTAATTAATTTACTAGTGGGTAGCTCGCGAATCTTCGTGTCTGTACAAAAGATTTTTACACATTTCAACACCTATGACCAGATTTGTTTTGATTAAATTTCATTGTAAACTGACGACGTCTGTTCGCGCGTATGACATTTCATCGTTCTCTGCCCGGCCAATTCCATGTAAATATATAATTATATATAAATTTAATATATTAATCACAATTAAAAATCCTATTTAATTTTCTTCATATTTATAGCTATCGCTCTTCAAAATAAGACCATAACCCATTTTTTATATGCAGCGATAGTCTCATAATCACTATATAAAATTCATTCATGTACTAGTCTAGAATGTTAAAAGTCAATTAATGTTTCTAATATTTTTCGCTACAGTTTATTAATGTAAGCTCTCCTCACGCAAGTTCGATACGCGTTCAAGGATATTCCTCTTTTCCCATAAAATATGTATGACCATATATCTTTGTTAGGTGTTCTTTCCTCTATTCGGCTTACTTGATTTATCTCGTCCATATATTATATCAAACAGAGGTTTAAATATCATTTTATCGATAAGATTAACCTTTACGTAAATTGTGTGTTGAATTTGAAATGAAAGGTTCTACGTGTTGTGGTTTTATATTTATATATTAAGGTTATATAATATACTAGCTACGTGTCCTTGCTTTACACGGGTTCCAAATATAGGGATATGTAAAGTTATATATTGAAAAACAAATGTGTAAAGGAAAAGAAAAGTTTTTCCGGCTAGGAAAATTTGTGTTCTCAAGTTTTATATATTACATATATAAAGCTTCATCTTCAATTATTCTGTTTATAACTATTACAATAATATTATTTATTTATTTATGCATATATATTCACGATAATATTGCTCACTTTGATAAAATCAGTGATAATATTTGTATGTACACGTAACTCTTATCGTATCTTTTGTATTTTGATGTAGAAAATCTGATGAGTGGGTTGTCTTATACAGACGTGTTTGTACAAAGCCCTGCCATCGTGTATGTGTTTATAAGATTTTTTTAGGGGCGTGGTTAAAACGTCACTTATTTGTGAAACATGTGAAGCAATTACAAATTTTATTTATTTATTTTCACACTTTTATTTCAAAGATAATATTATACACCGAAAAGAACTTCGTTACTATCGAAGGCCCCAAGATACCCCGCTTGATTTATTAAAGAAAATTCGAATTTCAAATAAGTGTCAACCGTCTTTTCCAAATTCGAAAAATAAAAATAAACGTCAATGTAATTTTTTTTAATCTATTTTCCATTTGAACGAATTTCGAATATCACCCCCACAGTTGCTTCAAAACACGTTAATTACGAACCACTGAATTTACATCTTACTTTTTTTGGGTATAGCTATAAAACTTCATAATTAGTAAGTTTACAGTTAAAAAAGAATCGTCTAGAACTTTTCCGCTATTAAAAGGCTTCTGGATCATTCCAAGTTGTTAACGTACAAGTTTTAATGTCTTCAACGAAAATTCCCTTTTGTTGCGGTCACGGTCGGTCGGTCCCGGGAAAAACAAGTATACACATAATAAAAATGTTTGGGGATCTCCTACGAAAGTTTGAGAAGTGTTTGAGAAGAGATGTTTCTTAAAACATGGGATTAAGTGGGCACTTTAGAAATGCGTTTATGTATTTGTTTTTAAATCCGTATTAACTATTGTTAGGCGTTTTAACTGTGATTATTTTTGAGTACCTATACCATTCGTGTAAAAGTAAATATCTTGTAACAAAAATGATACTTTTAGTAATAGAAGAAAAATATTAAGTCATTTTGTGTTCCGGTTTGAAGGAGCCATTTTTACAACATCTTAGTTCCCAAGGTTGGTGGTGAATTGGTGATCCAAGGAGTGGTTATTATTTTTTCCAGAACCATTGTTAATGAGCGGTGGCACTTACTATCAGATAACTCAATTATCTATTCAACTATCTATACCTTATTTTTAATGTGATAGGTGGCAAATGATCAGGAGGCTCACCTGATGGAAAGTGACTACCACCGCCCATGGACATTAGCATTAACAGGGGAGTTGCAGGTGTGTTCTTGGTCTTTAAGGGAAGTGTAAGCTTTTTTCTTAAATGTTCTCAAGTCATATCAACTCGGAAAAATACCGGCGAAAGCTGGTTTCACAAAATGGTTACGAAGACAGAAAATGTTTTAAAAATCGTTTAGAATTTTCGGACATAAAGGTGGTGGGATTGTGTATAACTTCGAAGTGGCTATTGTGTCTATAGTTTGTATAGAATGGACCAGATATTGCTTTGATCAGATACTAGGATTTTTAATTCAACATAAATATTAAAGATTCTTATTTTACCCGTATAAATTAGGGACAGCTAATCTTAATAAATATTCATTATTTACAATTACACAAAAATGTATTAAACTATGCAAAATTTATAATCTTCTTACGTTAATACATCTCAGTGGTAACAAAAGTAATTATTTATATTTGCATATCCAACACGTAATCTTAATTTTACGGAAAGGCTTAAATTTTATCATGCCGAAGAAAATGGAGACAGTGTAACAATTTCAAAATTAATTAATTTTACATTTGATTATATTTTTTTGTTTAATTACTATTCTAGATTAAAAAAAAAACAAATTAAAATGCCGACTGTATAATTATATTGAATCACAGCATAATTATAAAGAGCCGAGATGGCTGAGTGGTTAGAATGAATGCATCCGAACCGATGATTGAGGGTTCAAAACCAGGTAATGCGCTTAAGAAAAACTTGCATGTGTCTTGTATAATTTGAATAGTAACTATGCCATATGTTTATTTACCAATTGTGTAAGTAATAAGCTCTCAAACATTCTCCTCAAAGGAGAGGAGGCTTTGGCCCAACAGGACCTTTACAGTGTGTTCCTTTTATCACATATTGTCACATCAAAGCGCAATACTTGATATTGCTGTATTCCCGTTTGAAGGATGATTGAATTCAAGGACAGGCTCAAGGAGCATAACATAACATTTAATACATATATTTGACTTTATCTGGCTTTTAATCCTCTTCCTTATTTAACGCGTTAATAATGAGAGTTATTGTTTACACGGGTTAAGATGAAAACTTTACGATGAAGTTATTCACGAAACCGCCAATTAAGCGCCGATACGAATTTGATGAGCATTTTATTTTACATGATTTATTTTATTAGAAATTGAATTTGTGGAAATTTAAAGATTTGATACGCATAATAATAATTATTATTATTCTATTTTCATTTATTATATAACGGTATTCGTGTTTACGAAAGTTCACGCACTGAACTTATCAAAACAACATATGCTGTGTCTACGAGCGGACAAATTATTTTCAGAAATCCAAATAAAAAAAAAGTTCAATCAAAGTAAAAAACCTCTGTTTTCCCATTTTTTGAATGAATTACAATCATTTATACAAGTTTTAAGTTCTTCAAAAAAAGTATAATATTTCGTTAAAATATTAGTGGAATATGTTCCAAATTCAATTATAAAGCTGAACTCGCGCGCAACAGATTAAGTATATGAATCTTGCCAACATCGATATTTCATTCTTACAGACCTAATAGATCAAAACTGATACTTGTTCTATATTATTTATGATGGGTTCTTTGTAAAATGCAATACTGTATTACTGGTTGATACATTGGCTCCAGCTTGTGTCGAAGATATGACGTGAAACAGAAAAGCCGAGACGGAAAATGCTAGAGTAGTAGTATGATTCGAAAATTCCTTTGAAATTTAATTTGAACAGATATAATTTGACTATATATTTCGATTGTAGTGATAATAAAATTTGATAAATATTTTAAAATAAGAACGATCATAGATTACATTACTCATTGTCTATAAAAATGTTGTCTATTTTCTCTAAGTAATAAATATTATTTTAAGACTGGCAACCTGTTGATGGTAACCAAATGGTTGATGGTAGTCTGTCACCTACCACATAAAAAGTCATGTTTTGTTTGAATTGAGAGATTTAGTATTATTAAAAAAACTCTATTTACAGAAATTTTCTCGAAGCTATTTAAGTTTAAATGTTTCTTTTCTTTTAATAAATTAATTCAAAGGCAAAAACGCTTGATGGAAATAAATTAGTGAAAACACATAATTACGTTTTGGTTAAAACTAAAACATCTGTTAACATCCGAATCAGACGCACGCGACTTAACAAATTGAATAATAGAAGTGGAACTGTAAAACATATTAATTAAAAAGCAATCATAAAAAAAGGTTTTACATCTAAAACGATTTGACACCTAAAATAATAACTAACACATTTCTTAATTTAGTGGAATATGTACATTGTTTTTTATTCAAGACAAAGTTATTATTGATATACTATGTACATTATATATTGATATAATAAATGTGAAAGTAACTCTATCTATCTGTCTGTCAGTCGCTCGCACTAACAAACCAACGAATCGAATTTGATGAAATTTTGTATGCAGTAAACTTGAACTCCACGAAAGGACTTAGGCTGCTTTTTTATCTAACACACAACAACCAACATATAAGAAGCGAGCGAAACCGCGGATGACTACTTGTATTATACATTTTAGCACTAAAGAGTTGAATTCTGATTACTAAATCCTTTTTAATCAATTCTATCTTTGGCTTCTTAATAGGCTATTTGACGATGCGAAAAATAAATTGTGAATTATTGTAATCAATGTATATTATGAGTTGAAAAATGGTTATTTACTAACGAATCTTGAAAATAATACTTAATTTATTCAAAAATCAATGAATAAAAATGCATTTTTTTCAAACGTTTGTCACGTGACACTAAACGCTCCTGATTGGCCGGGCTTATGATGAAGTCAGTCATAGTCACAGTCTTTTCTACTATATGTACCACAGATTAAAATACAGCAAAGTGACGACACCGACCCCATTGCAGCGCCATATTGTCCAAGTAGCATTTTTGCGCGTTATTTAAATATCGAATTTTTAATATGATATTTTTCGGCAAATATTACTGGGTTCCTTAACCTCTACTAAATAATATAAAATGGATTTTAATAACCAGTCAAATAGCCTATTCAATATTGTTGACCGTTGAAATACAAATCATATTTTGCCTTGGAATTAAGACTTGTCATTTAATTGGCGGCTTAGCGAGGAACTTTATCAGGTACTTCTCATGTCATCCTGTCATCGTAGAAACTCGCTCTCATTTTTATAAGGCGTCAAAATAAATATAACCTCAAAAAATAAACGGCTAAAAATAGTGTTTGCGTATTTCATACACGAAGTTGATGTTAATCTAATACAATTCCACGTCAACAAACTGTAAAGCATTAAATATAACGTAATGGAACGAGTCAAAAATAGTCGTGACGTTAAATCAGACTTTCATTAACATTTTTCTGTTGATCCAAAATATAAGCGAACACAATTCGAATTATATTGTAAACAATAACATATAAATTATATTATAATAAAACAAAAAAATGTTATTGATAAATCCTTGCCACTAAAACCAATAACAATTTATTTTAATATTGTATGAAATCGTATGTCGAAAAGAGAAAATGAGGCAAGTGCTGCCTGGAGGAGGCATAACCATTTTCCATACGTGTTTTTGCTAGTTCACTCTACAGTATCGTTCCAAAAACTCATAACTTTTTATTTGTTTTTTATGGAACAGGTTGGCGGACGAGCATGTGGGCAACCTGATGGTAAGTGATCACCAACACCCATAGAAAATGACGCTGTAAGAAATATTAACTATTCCTTACATCGTCAATGCACCACCAATCCTGGGAACTAAGATGCTAAGTCCCTTGTGCCTGTAGTTACACTGGCTCACTCATTATTGGCATATCTATTATGGATATATTATATAGGAGAAATGAGGAATATATTGTGAGAGACCTTCATTTTGAGCATTAATGTGGATGGATATAGAAGAAGGGGACGACCAATGAAACGATGGATGGATAGTGTTAAAGGTGTAGCGCCGACCCCAAATAAATTGGTATAAAGGCAGAAGGATGATATTTAACTCAATAATATTTGTTTTATAATGTTAATTATAAAATAAATCCAATTTAACAACATGACAATACCTCTTAAGACTTTCTGATGCGATGCTCACTTCAGCATTTGCATCGCTATAGTGTATTTTAATTAAAATTTCCTCAACGATCGTCTTAAAAGGCAAACGAGAATTGGCGCTGGCAAACTTCTCATTAAATTGTATTATTGAGAAACGAATAAAACAAATCGATTATTATTTTATTTTTGTCTCGATTTTATTCATTAATCAACTATTTAGTAAATTCATAGAATCACAGAAATTTCTTATTAATAATATAAATAAACAGTACTTTTTTCGAGATACTTAGGTAATTAAATGATTAAGTCAATTGTTTTAAATTAAAATTACTTAAAGTAAGCTAATTATAAAATCCCGATGTATAGTGATATCCTGTCCTCCTCTCGATAAGAATGCGTTGAGAGTTTAAATTTCCTCACGCTTTTCCAATGCTGGTTGCACATATTTTCCATAGACGTCAGAATTTTACTATTCTTTTTTTAAACATTTCAATCGTCGCGTACTAAAGGAGTTCCAAAAACAACGCGTTAGGTAACAAATCACAGGAAAAATAATTATAATGTTTATTTTGGTATCACCTAGTGTCAATTTCAAGTTTCTAGAACAGTTCCTTAAACGTATACTAAGTATCGCACAAGGCGATGCGGATAATTGATAATTTAATGTTTAAAGAGGTATTACAATGCCTTTCAGATAATAGTACTTAAGCGAATTGGTTACCAAAGTACGTTTGCTGCAAAATAAGTAAGAACAGCCTGTAAATGTCCCATTTCTGTGCTAAGACCTCATATCGTTTCTGAGAATCTAACACGAGTTAACGGATAATTACAATACATGTGGGTATCTTCTTGCCTAATTAAGCAATATATGAACAACGTAAAAATAAAATTTCTAGGTCTATAAAAATTGTAGATCGTAATTACAATTCCACGGCAAAAATATCTGATAGGCTTTCTATCATTATTCAAATATTAGAATTTTAAATGTATTACATTAAATAAGATGTATCACCCTGCTAAAAGTAATTAGTATAGTTTAATTGAACTAAAATTTAGAACACATACAATGTAATCGAAACGTAGGTAGGTTTAATGGAAAAAATTGCGTGGGAACAGCGACAAATACCAGGCTTTGGGCAGGAAACCTATTCTAAAATATACACATTGAATGGATCAAATAAACCAAATGTTTTGTTTAATGTATAACTTACACTACGCTTGTGGTGCCTTTGTGCTGCACCGCCTGGGTAGATAACCATTCATCAGAAATTCCTGTCCATAACAGCCATACCTATTATTGTTTGCGAACATTTGATGAAAATTCATATGAAATTCAAGATAAGGACGTAGACATTTTGTTTTATTTTTTTATATATGCTATAGATTGGTGAACGAGCATATGGACCACCTGATGGTAAGTGGTAAAACGGCCCATAATCAATGTCTTTATAAGAAACATTAACCATCATTTACATCGTCCTGCGTCACCAACTTTGGTAACTAAAATGTTATGCCCCTCGTGCCTGTAGTTACACTGCGTCACTCACCCTTCAGACCGGAATACAACAATACTAAGTACTGTTGTTTGGGGATAGAATATCTGATGAGTGGGTCGTACCTATTCCGACGGGCTTTAACAAAGCCCTACCACCTAGAAAATAAAATAATAAATAGACTAATATTTGACGGCCAACCTTAAAGATAAAAATGACCAATTTAATTTTTTTCTTTGTTTCAGACAATGCATCGAATCAACACGCTACTGAACACTTCGTTTAACGAATGGATTCGTCAAGGCTAGTGAGGCGATGACGTGGCCAGTCGAAATGCGAGCAGCTCGTCTCTTGGGCTACCGGCTCAAGATTGGTCTGGTGGTCATCATCATCATGGTTCTTGGGTTCTTCAATGAGAGTCAAGGTAAGTCAGTTGTCTTATTTCATGCCTTATGTAAACAAACAAATGTTTATGATTTGTCAAGAAATATAATGAGAGAAATGTTTGCTAGTAATTCTAAGTAATTTAACAAACAATCTTTCACTTCTAGGAATTATTTGATATTTATAAATATATAGTAAAAAATCTCATCAAATCAGATAAGGTTGAAAAATATCGCCACCGCTTTAGCGAGTGTTCAAAGTGTCTATATTATAACTACGTGTTTAATTTAAATAAATTTACCAGAATTATTGTAAATTATTTCCTGACTCCAAACGAAAACAATTTTATTTATTTTCACACGCAAGTAATCTCTTCTACTATCCACATTTTTACCTCATGCGTTAATTCCACAAAGTTTTATTAAGATATATGTATTACATATAATATGACGGTTGAAGCTGAAATAATGTTAGCTTCATTTTACCGAATATTTTTAAAAAGTTTGAGCTCTCGGCAGAGATTTATTTAGACGAAAACAGATATGCACTTCGATGTTGAAAATGTAATATCCGACCAAGATATATTGCTGGATTTGTTTTGTGAATCTTATTAGACATTAGACATGTATACAAACATACTTACTTGAAGATATACTCACAACTATTTAACCAAAAAGCCATATCATTGGGTCACCTGATAATAAGTGATTTTTTTTTTTTTTTTTATGGCATAGGTGGCAAACGAGCAGGAGGCTCACCTGATGGAAAGTGACTACCACCGCCCATGGACACCTGCAACACCAGGGGTCTTGCAGGTGCGTTGCCGGCCTTTAAGAAAGGAGTACGCTCTTTTCTTGAAGGTTCCCATGTCGTATCGGTTCGGAAAAACCACCGGCGAAAGCTGGTTCCACAAAGTAGTTGTGCGAGGCAGAAAATGTCTGAGAAATCGCGCTGTTGTGGATTTTCGGACATCAAGGTGGTGCGGGTGAAACTTAGAATTTTGGCGAGATGTCCGAAGGTGAAATTCAGCAGCCGGGATTAATCCGAACAATTCCTCGGAACATTCCCCGTGAAAAATTCGGTAGAAGATGCAGAGTGATCCAACATCTCTACGCAACGCCAAAGGATCAAGGAGATCGGAAAGGGCTTGATCGTCGATAACTCGGGCCGCTCTACGTTGAATGCGGTCAAATGGAAGGAGCTGGTACTGGGGAGCACCCGCCCAGAGGTGAGAGCAGTACTCAATGTGAGGCCGAATTTGCGCCTTGTAAAGTTTTAGGCGATGGGCCGACGTGAAATACTGTCTCGCCTTGCTGAGCACACCCAGCTTTTTTGAAGCCAATTTGGCTTTGCCTTCCAATTGACCGCGGAACTGAACGAGGCTCGAAATATCAACGCCAAGTATTCCGATACTACCTGTAGCGGCTATCGGAATGTTCTCAAATTGTGGAGATACGACAAATGGTGTTTTTTTAGCGGTTAACGCGCAAACTTGCGTCTTTTTGGGGTTGAAATGGACTAGATTTAGTCGGCCCCAATTCGAGACTTCGTTTAACGAAGATTCGATTTCAGACACAAGTTTGTTCCGGTTCTCTTCGACGTTTTCCCGAGAAATATTAGCGCGGCCGGTGTATAAGGTGTCAACGGTACTGTCGTCTGCATAGCAATGAATGTTCCCGATTTGCAACAAATCATTGATATGCAGAAGAAACAGAGTGGGTGATAGAACGCAGCCTTGTGGAACACCAGCATTGACGATTTTTAAGTCGGAGCATGCACCGTCGACAACGACCTTGATGCTCCGATCTGCCAAAAAGCTGGTAATCCAATTGCATAATTTCCCGGGAAGCCCATAGGAAGGAAGCTTCGAAAGAAGCACTTTGTGCCAGACGCGATCGAAGGCCTTCGCTAAGTCCAAGCTGGCTGCTAATGCCTCCCCCTTGCTCTCAACTGCTTCAGCCCATCTATGAGTAAGGTAAACTAGAAGATCACCGGCCGACCGACCCCGACGGAAACCGTACTGGCGGTCGCTAATCAGCTGGTTCTCCTCTAGATACCGCAGGAGCTGGCAGTTAATAAGGGACTCCATTACCTTGGAGAGCAAGGAGGTGATGGCTATAGGCCTATAATTGGACGGATCTGAGCGGTTGCCTTTTTTAGGGATCGGGTGCACCAAAGCTGTCTTCCAGGAGTTCGGGACGACGCCTAATGTGTAGGATTGCCGGAAAAGACGCGTTAAGACCGGTGCCAACTCGGGAGCACATGTCCGTAGCACGATTGGAGGGATGCCATCAGGTCCACTCGACTTATGAATATCCAAGGAAAGAAGTGCTTTGCGAACTGCACTTTGCCGGAATTTAACCTCCGGCATCGTGGTATCACACCGCGGAATTGTCGGTGGAGACTTTCCTTGGTCATCCAGAGTCGAGTTCGACGCGAAGAGAGAGCCTAAAAGATCAGCTTTCTCTTTCGCGGTATGGGCCAATGACTCACCGTCCCTGTGCAGAGATGGAAACGAAGGCTGACAGAAATTCCCTAAGACAGCCTTAGCGAGAGACCAGAACGCACGTGTTCCTGAAGGGAGGCGCACCAGTCTTTCGCCAATTCTGCCAATGTACTCCGTCTTCGCCCTAGCAATCACGTTTTTGAGGGACCTAGAGGCAGAGTTATATTCCTTTTTGAATGCGCTGGTATTTACATCACGAGACGCAGATGCATTAGCCCAGGTTTGATAGCGTTCCCACTTTCGGCGTGATGCCGTTTTGCAGAAGCGACCAAACCAAGGCTGGGACTTGCCACCGATGGGTACTGCAGAGTAAGGAATGAATAGTTCCATACCCTGAAGCAACACATCGGCAACAGAGTCAGCAGCAGCGTTCGGATCATCCGGCGAGAAATAAATCTGCCCCCATGGGTAAGATGCAAAAAAAGACCGCATCCCATCCCAATCTGCTGACTTGTAGTGCCATACTCGGCGGCACCCAACAAAGCGAGGACGTGAGTACCGCATAACCGGCACTGTACTCCGGACGAGACAGTGGTCCGACGAGCCCAGAGGGGGATCGACGGTAACCTGATAGCCATCCGGATGCGAAGTCAGCAGAAGGTCCAACAGGGAAGGTGTATGATCCTCCACATCCGGTATTCGCGTTGGCGAGTTGACCAGTTGTGTCAGATCATATGCTAGAGCGAAGTCCAGAACAGATCTACCCGCATGATCGGTGGTGCGTGAGCCGAGCCATTCAGCGTGGTGGGCATTAAAGTCGCCCAGAATAATGATCTCTGCGGATGGAATCTGCTGCAGCACGGAATCTGTAGCCAATTGGACGTGCTCAACCAGTCGGTCGGTTTCGGCATTACCGCTATGGGACCTATAAAGGCACGCATAGATTCGCGGATGGTCATCGCAGTCTACACGCAGCCAGATAATCGATAGATCCTGTCCTTCAAGGCTGCCGAGGTGTCGAGAACAGATATCATCTCTGACGTAAACGCATACCCCAGCTCGTGGCACAAAGGAATGTTCCAATTTGTACCCAGGGTACGAAAGGAAAGTCGTATCGGCAGGAGAAGATATCTGGGTCTCGGTTAGAAAGAGCAAGGCCGGCTTCGCCGTTTCCAGATGGTAGTGAACGGCGTGGAGGTTAGAGTTGAGTCCCCTTATGTTGCAGAAGTCCACAGCGAGGGTGGTAGGGGTTGCCTTATGATGCCTGCTCCGCTTGCCTCGAACAGTGGCGAGCGCAAAATTGCCCCCCCCCCCAGAATTCGGAGGGCAGCCTGGGTATCCCTGCTCAGGTGGTGTATGTCCTGAGCATGGATGCCCAGAGAGGAATTCTCCACCGCTCCCTCCTGGGGTAATTTAACCATATTCTGCACAACCATCAAGTTTTGGGGGGGAGGGGGATTGGGCCTCCGGAACTCTCACTTACCGGGCGAAACGCGGTAACATAGCTACCACTTTACGCCGATTTTAAGTGAGAGAGTGGTACTTCCCCGGGCGTGCCGGCCCATTCGGCTGTAACCCGAAGGTATACAGCGGGGCACTACCACTTATAGATCAGCACATATATAAATATTACGTTTAAGAAATAATACCCATTCCTTACAACACACCAATTCACAACCAACCCTAGGAGTTAAGATGGTTCTTGATACATACACTGGCTCACTCACTCTTCAGGCACAATAATACTGTTGGTAGTAGAATATCTGATAAGTGGGTGGTTTCCCAGACAGGCTTACATAAAGCTCTACTACCATATAAAAATATGTGGAAAATAATTGATTGTTTTATTGTAGTATACAGTGTAAGTGAGCCAGTGTAACAGTAAATAAAACGAATATCTATTTGCGTACTAGCGAATCATTTGCACGTCTACCTCCCTTAGCTTTTTTTATGAAACATATTCCACTCTGGTATTTGAATTAAATAAGAAGAATATTTTTTCATCATCAATATTCTTGAGATAGGACTTTTTAAATATTTCAATCCCAAAGATTCGTTACATCAGTTATTAAATATTTTACTGCCGAGGAAATTGTTAAACGTTATGTTAACGAGTACTAATAAACTCAGTATCATTTAAAATAAGTTATACGGCGTTATTCATTAAGATTTGAAATATTAATTTACACTTTTTTTTCAATAAACGGTTTTAAATTAAACGTTAGCATATTTGTAATATCAACCGATGATTGCGGATGAAGGAAAATATCGTGAGGAAACCTGCATACGTCTAATTTAATTCTGCCATAAACTTGCATTGGAAAAGCGTGGTGGAATATGTTCCAAAACCTTGCCCTCAAAGGAATCGGAGGCCCAGCAGTGGGAAATTTACAGGCTGTTATTGTATATTTATAATGTTATTGGCTATGATAACATTAAATTAAAATATTTTTAATTTTTGAGCTTTTGGTCATTATTAATTGATTATTTGGTACTAAGAAATTGTCAAAATTTATTTATTATATATTTATTTAAACTTTATTGCACAACTATTTAACAAAAAATAAATTGAGCAAAAGGCGGGCTTAAAGCTATATAGCCTTATCTACCAGCCAACCTTAGCACATGCAAGAGAGAGCGTACAGTAGATGCATAAAGCCATCCTTATATTGAATTACATTACATACATATATATACATATATATATATATATATATATAAACATACATACACTTACATAAATATATATATTATAAATATATACATATAACATACAGTTAATAATATACTAATGATAAAGTAACAAAAGGTTAACTAAATTTATATTCTTTTTAATAACGGAAATTTTGGCCGCCGCGCCAATTCTCATAAGAGACTATCCAACTACGCAGGACGAATATTATAATCGAATGGAATGACAAACCATACAAGACTAGAAAGAGTTTAGGCACTAGACTAACAGCTTTTCATGCTTACCGAAGCACGTAAAAGTACAGTCAGAGTAAGAAAACCTTAGTCAGTTCTCAAATTAATTCCTTTATCAAGGCTTAAACTCATAGTACCTTTTGAATCTAAACATCCAATCATGGCGACGCAATATGTCAATCGGTATAGCAGACTATCGCTCATACTTAACACACGAAAATGGACATTAAGGTGACGAAACATTTCTTACCCTGACTGTAATTACCATATTCAGAGCTGCTATGAAAAGTTTTTGACGGTATTCAATACTTTTTATCGGTCTGATCTGGGGCTTGAACCCAGGACCTTAGGAACAGCACTAGAGCAAGATAATGTATTTAAAAAATACATAGATAATTATATTAAAAAAAATTAAAAATATTATAATTTTCAAAAAATTACACGTTCCTTTACCATTTTGAACCTAGTAAAGATGATAAATAAAACCTTATGTGTGATGGGTGATGGATGGGTGAATTAAGTCATTACATTTTGGCGATAAATAGGTTTAAGTTAAGGACTGTTTCTGCACTTACTTATATGATATTTACAACTATTTTACAAAAAAATTAAGCAAATTATAGTAGATTTTGATTTTACAAGCACGTTACAGAAATGCCTAGATTTGATCCCACAGTATTCGATTCACACAGTACCAACCCAACTACTAGTTACCAAAGTTTAATTTAACACAGAGAATCCTTTATAAATTCTGCTTCCAACTCTGTTCGGACATCTGCATTTAATTAACTTTTAGGCACCTCATTCAAGTATTTATCTCTAATACCGAACACTGTTTGTAATCAAAAACAGGTCAGAGCATTATTCCAATTACCAGATTCCGCATAAGCCTAATTAGTGGTCTTTGCGTTAGGACATTAATCGACCATTACTTACTTTTTACGACCACATTCACTTAACTGCATTTGCTAACTGCAGAATAGTCGTTGAATATTAGTTAGTGGATATACAAATTGACTGCCGGCATCGCATAATGCGTTCAGACTTAGATGTAGCATCGACAAATTCAATAAAACCGACAAATGCCGATTGATACGACCAATATACATAGCACCCTGTCGCGCCATTCGACGCTATTCGTCGCTATAGATTCTCGCGTCAGTTCAACCCGAGAAAGCAAGTACATGTAAATCAACGTGTCAAATTGACGAATAAATTATGTCATATGTTATTGCAAGTTACGTTTGTGTAAAGATCATATTCACATAAATAAATAAATATTGATAATTTGGGATGGCGTACTTAATTCGGATGTGATCGGTTTTGCGAATTTTGCCGATGCTACATCTAAGTTATGTCGTACTATAAGTAATTCAAACTCGATTCCCGGAATTAGACGGAAACGTTGTGCGTGTTTTTTGAATGTCGATTTTCGATTTCAATTTTAATTGGAAATGTTTTCGTTGTTTCAAGATCTATTTTTTAGTTTTAAACTATTTTAAAATGGTTGAATTTATCGCTTTTACTTATGGTTGAACGGATATGCGTTTTCAGAAATCGATTGTGATAAATTACTTTTATACTTTTACTAACGGAGATTAAATCGAATCTTGTCACGAATATTAGTATGACATGAAAAAAGATTTGACGTGGGACACCCGGTTGGAATGTCGTTCCTTTCATAATAAGTATATTATTTATTAACTAGCTGTGCCCGCGACATCGCGTGCGTGCCTTAGTTTCTCCTTATCTACTTATCTACTAACTATCTGCCAAGTCCCGTCAAAATCGATCCAGCGATTTTAGAGATTAGCCGGAACATACACATAGTCAGACAGACAAAAATTGAAGTATATTACAAACAGACAATCAAATTTAATTTTATTATATGTATAGATATAGGAAAACATCAGATATTTTTTTAGTTTTTTATTATTATGATGTATTATGAAAAATCTTACAGAAACTAAAATAGTACTAAAATATAGTCAAAATAATTATACATTAAAGCTCAGCAGTAATAGAAAGGGACAAAGAGAAAGAGAAAGACAACAAAAGGTCATTTGAAGAAGGTTTCTCCTGACGTGAGCATTTTTACCTGTTCAGACTCTAAGCCCCGTAAACGTAACAATATGTCAAAAAATGTATATTACATTACAAAAAAGTAAGTTTCCATTTATTTTAGCCCATGTTTATTTATTGTTTATATTTAATAAAAAATTATTTCAATATCTTCACATTCGAATTTTAAACATCAAGGAATAAATAAAATTTATTTATTTAAATTTTGTATTCGGTTATTTGTTTGGAATGCTTGTTATTTGAATGTTTATAATAAAAACATAAATCATATCATCAATAAAATGACTGTAGTTTACGCTCTTGGTAATAAGTTATATTTGTGTGCGTGCGACGTTGAGTACAGATAGCAAATAAATATATTATGTATGTTAAGTAGAATTAAAAAAAAATAGTTTTACGTACCTACGAACGAATAGATCTATAGAATTATATTTGTTATGTGATTGGTGGAAAACTCTAGTTTATTGTATTAGTAGAAGAAAGAACACAGTTGAATTTACATTCCGAATCAGCGGTCGAATAGCATTTAAATTCATCTCCCAAAATAAACTCAACTCTAGTTTCTGAACGCTGACGAAATTCAATTTTCCTAATTTTACATGAATCTGGGTTGTGATTGGTCCATGTTACGATGACGTAATAAGAGGCCAATAAGCGTTCAGTATTAAGGAACGTTGATTAGTTTTGGAAACTGTTCGAAATTTCAAAATTTTATAATCATTAAAAAAAAATGAAAAATCATTGAATAAAAATCAAGCGGGTCAAAGCAGTGTTATATATAAACTCCTAGTCTTGTCAAAAAAAAGAAGGACCATTATTAGCTCAGTAGAAGAAATTACAGGGATGCTCCATAAAATATAAATTTCATGTCATATCATAAAATATTATACTTTTCTGATTAAAAAGATATCAGAATGACAAAGTCTATATATTGCTACACATTTTAATCCACATGGAGTTTCCATTTAATTAGTTTAGACAAAGTTCTATAACTTGTTCTTATTCATATAAGCTATCACTTTGTCTTTTTATACAACTAAATATAAAATGGAATATTTATCTTTGCATCTGACGCGAATGAAATCCCACTTGTATGTTTTATTTAAGCAAAGCAAAGAATGATGGTAAAGCTAATATGAAATCCTCGTTTCGCTATGTTAACCACTTTATGAACTAGTTATAACCCACGTGTTTGCTTTCGTGAAATTCTGATATAAAAGCGGCATTATCGTAACGGTTAATACAAAGGTCTGTTAGTGTATTTAATAGAAAGTCTTAATAGTTCTTGGTGATAGGGCTTTGTGCAAGCCCGTCTGGGTAGATACCAACCACTCATCAGTTATTCTACCGCCAAATAACAGTACTCAGTATTGTTGTGTTCCGGTTTGAAGGGTGTGTGAGCCAGTGTAACTACACGCACAAGGGACATAACATCTTAGTCTCCAAGGTTGGTGGCACATTGACGATGTAAGAAATAGTTAATATTTCTTACAGCGTCATAGTCTATGGGTGATGTAGACCACTTACCATCAGATGGCCTGTATGATCGTCTGCCAACCTATACCATAAAAAAAAGAAGAGCATCAAATTGTATATTTTTGTTTTATTAGTATAAATTGCGATGAACCAATGTTCTGATTTTAAAACCGAAGCATCTTTGAACTTGAATGTGCATTGCTTTTAATATATTTCGACTCTCAAATTCTGTCATATTTGTACCCAGCAACCTGTATTGGAGCAGCTTAGTGGTAGATGCAAGACTTCTCCTTAAACACAAAAATGACTGAACACGTTCAATGCGGAGCGAGCTATATGCCTTTCGGTGCGGCTTAGAAAAATATAGATTTCTTTGTCGTGTGAATGCCGTAAACTATTTGATATATTTTCTAGTCATAAATATAATACCGCACTAAAGAAATATAATTCGATCACATCAATTCATCACATCACATCGTAATTTAATTTCTTAAATGGGTTCTAACAAGTTCTTATGATAGTTTTCATACGAGGTTTTAAACATTACGTATTTACAAAGTGTCACATTTGACCTTACGATTTCCATATTACCTAATAAATTAAAATAACGGATACAGACTTACTATTTTTTTAAAAATAAATTGGAAATTTGAATTGAATCCTAATGTATACTTTTGTTTATCTTTTACCAATCTCTACAATTTATGCACAAAAAACACGTTAATCCATTGATGGAATGAGAAAAATCAAACACACTTTCGCATTCATAATATTAGCTGGGATTTACGCATTATTTCTCACTGCAGGAAGTGTATTTTGTTTGTTGTTGCCTCGATGCTCTTATTCATTTATCAATAATGACTATTCTATTAACAGATTCGACGCACATTGGTCACTTTTAAAATTAGAACGCGCCAAAGTAACCTTATACAAATTCGAAATTCGGATTTATTTTTATAATGGAACGCTGTTTTATTTGCGTTGAATTTTGTTTATTTGACATTTATGGGTGATGCTTAGGTCCCTTGGGACCTCTAAACCTCGTTTACGCAGTGCGAGCTTCTGACAGTTGACAGCTGCTTGAATTGCTAGTGGTGTTAAAAAATACACAAACCAATCCAAATCGTCTTGAAACTCGCGACTTATTACCGAAAGTATCCGAACATGTGTGAAGATATGTGTGTGTAGTACTGTCATACGAAGTTGGGAAGTTGTTTGAGTGAATGCAAAAAAAATGTGCAGTGTTTTACAGGTACTGTTTAACTCGCAAGAGCAAGTAATTTGTATAATACGTCCACGTAGTGCTAGCAGCTACTGCATAGGCCATCTCTCGCAGTCGAACTTTTTAAGATTAGAACGATGAGATTTTTTGGTGAATTCTATACTATTATAAAAACAACATCATTGTGTCAGTATTCAATTACTTCGTATTTAATCTTAATATATTTATTTATACTTAGTGGTATAGCTTAGCCATTTTAACCTGCCCTGCAATATTCTCGTATTCCAAATAGAAGGATGTGTAGTAAAGTGACAGCCTGTAAATTTCTCACTGGTGGGATGAGTCCTCCTCTTCCATTAAGGAGAGTGTTTGGAACATATTCCACCACGCTGTTCCAATGCGGGTTGATGGAATGCACATGTGGCAGAATTTCGATGAAATTAGACACATGCAGATTTCCTCACGATGTTTTTTTTCACCGCCGAGCATGAGATGAATTATAAACACTAATTAAGTACATATATACAGTGGTGCTCGCCTGGGTTTGAACTCGCAATCATCGGTTAAGATGCACGCGTTCTAACCACTGGGCCATCTCAGTTCAAGGATGTGTGAGCAAGTGTAAATACAAGCACGAAAGATAAAACATCTTAGCTCTCAAGGTTGGCGGCGCATTAGCGATGTAAGGGATGTTTAATATTTCTTACAATGCTAATATCTATGAGCGACTGTGACACCATTACGCGACCCATTTGCCCGTCCACCTACTTATATTATAAAAAAAAACTATGTTCGACAAGAAAAAGCGACGATATGCTCCTCTGATGCGAATTAATTGTCAATGTATAATTCGATACCTCCTACGCATTACTAATAACATGATTTTTGACAAATATTTTGGTACTATCATGTATTAAAATATAAATATTACACCTCCGTGAAAACTAGGTTTTTATATTTTCTTTAAATACCGAGATTTTACTTCTCATATAGTCGTGTTTTCGGTTGCGATGATTTGCGTTGATCTATTCAAGCGCGCACAAGTGAACCATGCCTCAGTTCCGACGTCGTATGCTGTAAAAAGAACCAAATATTGCTTCATATGTCCGACGCAAAACGTTAAGACTTTATGCATTTTCGACGATTGAATAAAGTCGTAAGGTATTGTTTTTTAGAAATTTTACTAAAATATGAATTTTTCATAATAAGACTTTAGCATACAGTCTGCGCTATGAATAAAATTAATCACAAACAGTATTTGGTGGCCAAGCAATGCAACGATTAAAGTTAAAAATCGCTCATCCGAAAAATCATAAATTTTGACATACGACTTAATGCGTCGGAGGTTTTGTATTATTGATACTGTTTATTTGCAGTAGCTATGTAATGTACTTTTCAGTTGGACCGTAATATGAGAACGTTTCACCTAAATTTAAATAAAGCGTCAAAACCGACTTACAAATTTAATAATACCTAAATGTATTAAAATCACAAGGTATACCTGTATCCAATGAAAATATTTATATTCATTAATACAAGACTAGACGAGACTTTTATTATTGTTTTATTTATAATTAAATTACCATATTTTATAAAAGCAAGAACTGTTTATTGTGATCTGCCAAACGATTACGGCACCAAAACTATTTCGCTTAGCCAACCCTCCATTAGTAAATATGTTCTATACAATGTTTGTTCCCAATTGTTTGATCAACAAATGCGATTATTTGGGCCAAATAGATTTATCACATAACGGAGTATGTTATTACCAATGGGTTGGTTCTGCAAATATTAGAGATTTGCAATATGTGTTTGCAACACGTTTAATCAATGTTTGTACAAATGTTTGAACAAATATGGTTTTTCACTTTGAAGTCGTGTTTTATTATCGGACGATGTGTTGCGTTGACATTTAAATTGGAACTTTGATGTTAAATATTGCGACAATATTTACGATTTCGCAATTATTTCGTTGAAATAATTTTGACTTAATACACTTGTTAAATTATTACACGTGTGATTGATTAATTGAAAACCAAAAATGGGCCAAATTTTCAACTTGTTAGAAAATAAGAACAGTTTTTAGTAATTCCATCATCAGTATATAGTAACGATCCTTGTGTTGTTAGATTATATAGAACTATGCCTCCAATTAATTGTCATATTTCCGTCTCTTCTCTTTCTTCTGGAACTTGTTTTCAACGCTCGTCGATTGATTATATAAATTACTTCACTGATGGTTATAAGTATCATCTTACATTAACTTCTTATTTCTTTTATTCATATTCGTGCTTGAGTTACTGTTGATTTCTTAATCCTTCAAGATGAATATTTTCTAATTTTCCTTGGTGTAAAGGTGTAAGTGTATGTTTGGAAGGCTTAGAGTCTAGTTCCATCAGGGTTGCATTCTGTCTCCTCTTATCTTCCTAATGTTTATAAAACAGCACTAAATAAGTATTTCTGACCTTCGAGAAATAACTTTTTATAATAAATGGTACATGAATATTGTATCAGATGGTATCGTAATTATTTACTCAATTGAAATGTATTAAAAGTTGCCGACGAAGCTTGTTTCTAAATGTTAGTACATATTTGGCTTTAATTATTTGAGTAGAAATTTAAAGAAATACTATAATTCAAAGAGATATTATTTTTTGTGACATATATTCTGGTCCTTTGTATGTAATTACACCAGCTTAAGTGAGATTTATACTTTATCGCTTTTGATGTGCGTTCAAAGGGGATCACGCACGGCGAAATCATTCTGTATAATTGTTTTTGTTTACGTACTTTTACCGAGTTTTGTGGTTTTATATTTAATTATTAATTTATAATATTTCAAGACCACAAATATATGAAACAATTTTGTTTTTGTTCACATTTTTAAATGTTCTTTCTATTGATAAATCACTATTGAACCATTATACCATTTAGTAAGTAGGTCAGTAAGTTTAATCGATTATTAATATCCTTTGGAGACCTTTATTATCATCGTTCTCTCCATAAATATATTTACATAACATATATTAATGTTAAAGCCTTAATTGTATATAAATATCAATTTTAAATAGCTTCTGTGTAAACCATGATCGTTTGGCTTAGTGGCAAGAATGATAGCAGTATTCACATGGATCCTATAAGCAATAAGACGATTAATAATTTTATATCTTCATTCACTGGTCATGATTAACTTATATACACGCAGCTTATAAATCGTTTCTTAGACTATCAACACATTGATAGTTGTCAAACTTTAGACTATATAGTATTAAGAGTATGTTTATATTCCAATCTCCTGTTTTCAGAATTCCATTTTTGAATAAACAAAAAAATTTTGGAAGAGAATTTATAATTAATTATCTGTGAATTACTGCTTAATATTAAAATTATTAGTTGTGGTAGTTAAAGGACTTATTTTATTTTACGAATAAATTTATTGCGCGTTTCGCCGCAGAAAATCCAACGCTAATTACTTAATTGGTAACATATGATGTATGTGTTGGGGATTAAATCAGTCAGCTGAGTTAAGTAATTACTTTTAGCAGCCGTTAAAAGTAACCCTTGAAGATTAACTACGCAGTTTCACTTTGACGTGCAAACATAGCCTCTAATTTATTACCAGAAAAAAATTCACAAGTGTTATTCTTTTTTTAAATATATAATATATTTTCGTAATTAATTAATTTGCTCCCAATTCTGGTATTTGTATTCATATCGCATTGGAAACTGTGAATATTTAAGATCAAATGGCGAGTGAGCCAGTGCACAATCAATGGACATCTTGGTATCCAAAGTTGTTGGCGTATTTATATTATTGTATGCCAGTGAATATCAGGTAACCGAGTATCATATTGTGGTATTTTTAGTAATCTGTCTGCCTATATTAAAAAAAATATATATATTATAAGTTTTACTAATATTTCTTAAAATTAATAGAATTTGATAATGAATAGATAAGTCAAGTTATGGCTTATCTTTCTGTCTATGTGTTGTGGTTTAATATCGACTTTCTTAGACAATATGTATTCTTAAAAAAAGCACTAAGCTACTTAGTGGTAGGGCTTTGTGCAAGCCCGTCTGGGTAGGTACCACCCACTCATCAGTTATTCTACCGCCAAATAATAGTATTCAGTGTTATATTCCGGTTTGGAGGGTAATTACACTGGCTCAATCCAGTGTAATTACAGGCACAAGGGACATAACATCTTAGTTCCCAAGGTTTGTGGCACATTGACGATGTAAGGAATAGTTAATATTTCTTACTAGCTTCATTGTCTATGGGTAATGGTAACCACTTACCATCAGGTGACCTATAGGCTCGTCCGCCAACTTATACCATAAAATAAAACTTTTTTTAATATCAATTGATTGATTTTTTAACAGAATTCTAAGATTTCTTACAGACCACTATTCTCAGATTATACAACAAAATGTATATGGAACGTATGAAAGTAAAGCAACAAACAACAACAGTCTTTCAATTTCCCACTGCTGGGCCTCCTCTCCCTTTGAGAAGAAACAACAAAAGCGAATACAAAATGAAAAACCAAGTCCGGTAATACGGAGCGGTGCGGTTTTTTTGTAAAACGTCAAATCTGACTTTTACTGACGTATTAACAGATTGTTAATTACTACACATGAGCGGGAAATTGCAATACTTTTGTATTTTATTCGCCTTTGTTGCTTCACTATAATGGTATGTGTGTTCCACTTGCATTTTATTTTATTAATACATCGTATATAACAAAATCGTTTTTTCTATCCCTATAGCCTATTTTTGCTTAAATCTTTGAAACCACGCAACGGATTTCGATGCGGTTTTGAATAGATAGAGTGATTCGAGAGGAAGGTTTTTGTGCATAATACATGGACAATATAGTAAAGAAACGCTGATAATTTTAGATGTTTCTAATGTGATGTCGTAAATAAACAAATTCTCTAGTACATTTAGTATCAGCTTTGAACCCGAGCGAAACCGGGGCCGGTCGCTAGTACTATAATAAATTGCAAAGCGTTACAATACGCGTAAGTTAATATTCCAAATATTATGAATTAAAATTTCGCCAAAGTACAAGACACTTACTTACCTCGTTCTCTTATAACAATTATTGAGTTTTGTATTTATTATTATTATTTAATTCACAATGAAAGACCTTTATGATTAATTTTCAATAAATATATAGCGATGTTATCTGTACTGTAATATATATTTTAGTTGGAGTCACCAACTCCTATTAACATCGTCACTAAAGTGTCTCGCCATTTGAAACTTTGTGAGCTTAGATGTTATACCCATTGTACATGTTACACTGGCTCACTCACGCTTTAAACCGGAACAGTACAATACTAAATATTAATTAATTAGGTATTCGATTTTTATTTTATAATTTTTGCTAAAGGTTGGCGGATAAGCCTATGGGCCACGGGATGGTAAGTCGTCACTACCGCCCATAACACAATAGCGCTGTAAGAAATATTAACCATTCCTTACATCATCAATGCGCTTGCACCTTGGGAACTAAGATGTTATATATCTTATGCCTACAGTTACACTGGCTCACTCACCATTCAACCCGGAACACAACAATATTAAGTACTGTTGTTTGGCGGTAGAATATCTAATGAGACGCGCTTGCAGGAAGCCGTACCACCAAATAAATTTATATGTTAACAAAACCAGCATTTCATTAATACTTGTCCTTTTGTGGGCCATATGAAATATCGTATTTACCGTAGAATAGAGGGTCTTGGAAGTGGTACAGGTAGATTTTTTTTGTAATGATATTACGAATTTTTATTACATTTTATATTATTAAAGATATACTTATATGTACTATAACTTCTTGGTTTGCGATGAGTAACATTTCAAGGTCAAATTTGAATGTTTCATTTATATAATTGAGACAGATTTATATACATTTATACATAGAGACTATCAATGGTTTGAGAAGTTACAGAAGTTTATTTTTTTGCGACCAAAAAAAAGGGACAAGGATTATTATACGTTCAGATTGTAACACAATAATTTATTTTATAAACAATGCTCTTTAGATTATATAAACAAAAAATCAACAAAAATCTTCCTTGGACTTCGAGTCAAATTCACTTAAGACAAACAGACAGAGTTACTTTCATATAATATTAGTATAGTATAGATTTAAATTAACGTAAAACGAACAAAACCACGAGCCAGAGCTAGTATAAAACACTATATATCTCTGTATTTCACAAAATAGTATATAAAAGTTCATATCATTTCTAAGCACATCGTTCTGAGCATCATCGTAACAAAAGGTAACAATTTCGGAAATCGCGCAAGAAACAAAAGACATTTTAGTGTGCACGGATGTTATTAATGTTTTTCATTAGAGCGTACCTGCATATATAGAAACTGGATGTGACAGGAATTAATGTACGGTTAATATTAATTATCGTTCGTGAATATGATTTATTGTTTTGTTGTTCTTAATTCGTTATATTTAATTAATAATCAGACGTTTATATTATAAATATAGAATTGAATGAATGGATATTTGTTATTAATACTGATATATTTCAATATAGGTTATTAATATGTTCATAGGACTATTCTAGTAGTTACAGTCAAAATTACTCTCATGATTTAAGTCACATTAAAGTTTTTCATATTTTTACTTCTGCTAAGGCTTCATGCTAACCCATCTAAAAGTATTAATATCAGTTAATCAGCAGTATAAGCGTTTCATATTCCTAGTATAAGACTCTTCAAGAACTCAATGGAAAAAGGTGATAAAATATCTTATTTACTGATCCTACTAAATAAAAATATTTATAAAATAAAACTTTAAAGTCCACAGCGGTTTCGTTTGTACAGTTATCGTAGTATTACGCCTCAGTGCCTCGAGATTGTTGCTCGTCGATGGTAAAACACAGGAACGGTCCAAACTTTTTCTTTTATTCCAAATTATATCTTTTGCTGATGGACTGTGGAGTAATAATGAAAAAATATAAAACCTCCATCTTATTGCTTTTACTGGTGATAAGAGCTGGCCTATGTTTTGCCCGGAGGATCAGAATTGCGAAAAAGTAACTGGCGGTAGCTTCACATAATATATTTGGTAAATGACGATTTAAAAGTGCCTGTAAAGGTTTAATTGAATAAAAAATATTTTGATTTGATTTAACCGGAGAAATGCTAGCATTCTGCTACCATTAAGTACAGTCATGATTTGTATCATAATTATTTCAATTTTTATATAAGTGATGCCTTAATGTTAATAACTCTTGTGTAAATAAATGTTACGTACTGTTATTACTTTGTACTTAATATTATTGTAGAAGTGGGTTTGTTTATTCTATATTCACATACTCATCAATTCACAATGAAAGTTCCATACACATACATACAAGGTTCAAATTCTAACGATAACTAATACATTTATTCCAATTAATTATCTATTGAAACTCTCAACAGTAACAGTTAAAGTCAGTGATTTGTTTTTAACTTCAGATTTTAAATTCAAAATTATAGTCTAGAAAACAATATTAAAGGTAAAAGTTTTAAAATAATTAATTGTTATCAGTTCGAATTGGTGAATAAAATTGAATATATATGTATATTATGTCGAAAATTTAGAACGTTTTTTAAGTATATTTTATTATTTTGCCATTTCTTGTGTACAACAACAATAACAGCCTGTAAATTTCTTTTTTGGGTTATTATTGGGTTAAGGCCTCCTCTCCCGTTAATTAGAAGGTTTGGAACATATTCCACCTCGCTGTTCCAATGCTGGTTGGTGGAATACACATGTGACAGAATTTTTATGAAATTAGACACATGCAGGTTTCCTCACGATGTTCTCCTACACCACCGAGCACGAGATGAATTATAAAAACAAATTAAGCACATAATTATTCAGCGTTGCTTGCCTGGGTTAATTCAATCATCGGTTAAGATGCATGCGTTCTAACCACCGGGTCATCTCGGCTTATGCCGTAGAGTATATCTAAAAAAGAAACAAACAAGAGTTCAAATCTAAAAGTCAAGGTCTAATAAGCGTTTCTATAGAAAAAGGTTTTTGAAATCATAAAAGAGTAGTTCCGTATGTCTCCTGTGTATTAATGCAGATATTGAAAACGGTCTTACGAAACAGACTTGGTAAAGTTACCATGAAACATTTAAATATTGACGACCTCCGTGGTCAAGTGTAGATCATCATTAGTTTTCTATGTAGTTTTGGGTCTAGGTGTTTGTGGTGGTCGTTACTTCTGATTTTCCATAACACAAGTGCTTCAGCTACTTACATTGGGATCAGAGTAATGTATGTGATGTTGTCTCATATTTATATATTATTATTATTTTAATATTTATATTCAAGTTATTTTGAGGTTTTGTCACTATCACACAAGTCTCCTCTTTTTTAAGGGAGCGCTTGGAACTTATTCGATCAAGGTACGAATTGGTAGATATTCATCCAAGAATTAATGCAGGATTTATAATAACGTTTTTCTTTACATTGAGTTAGATTTATAGACGCAAATTAAGCTTATCACAACTCAGTCACAGTTAGTTCACTTGTTGTTGTAAGTGTTCCATCGCATAGGCGTCACGGTAGCGTGCGTAAGCGATCCCGTGGCGCCCGCCGAAAGACGGAGAGGGTACCGCTGGTTTTTTAGTGGGTAAACCCGGTGGACCTGGGCGCACTCGACGTCCAGGGAACCGGGGAGTCCCACACATCCCTCTACCTTCCATCACGTGGGAGAAGCGCATAACGCGTTTTTCCAGCGAGAAGAAAAAGAGTGTTCCATCACAGCTTTATATATTATTGTTACATAAAATTAAATGTATCCAATAACTTTGACCAAACTGTACACTATTGTATTGGTCTCGTTCTCTTTATCTAAAAGTTGTCTAGACCAGAATACTCCATTAGCGACAAGATTTTTGCAAACAGCATAAAAAATATTTTTATTTAGAACAACATATATCATTTAATATATATTTTGAATTGAATTGTTTGGTTTCAAAGTAAGGGAAGTCAGTTATATTCTGCAAAATCTATTTTGTAATTTTGAATTCAAAGTTATCAAACTTGTTACATAAATATAGATATGCTTTCCTAATTAATCTTAATATTTAATCTCTGATGATGTATTAAAATTAAATTATATTTAAAACGATGTATTCTAAATCCAATCACTGTTAATATATTATTTATGCAAACATATTTACAAGCACTTTATAGACAAGAGAAGTTGATAAAAATTTTCAAGTCTCCGCAAAGTCAAATCATCCCCCCCCCCCCTAGCAAAGTATGCGCTTCTGTAATAAAATTCCGCATATTTTTAACATCAGAAATATAAATGTGATATGTAAAAATATTTATAAAACGTATTTTTCGAAAAAAATATTCAATAGATGATTCATAAGAGTTAGTATGTTGGACCTTCATTTCTATTCAATTAACATATACATATATAACATAATTGGTAAATAAGAAAAACTTATTGTTGACTTGAATATATTGGCGTTAGAATTTATATTCCAAACTTGTATCTTTTTTTTATTTTATTACCTAAGGTATTTTATAGTCTACTTGAATATACTATATTTTAACTTTGTAATAGATCAGAATAAGAATTATTAAAAGGCGAAAGATTTATACGTTGTGTCGGCAAACCAAAGCCAAGATGGGCCTGTGGTTAGAACGCGTGCATCTTAACCGATTATTGCGGGTTCAAACCCAGACAAGCACCACTGTACACCATGTTTATATGCTTTAATTGTGTTTATAATTCATCACGACCTGTGAAGTGAACTGAAGGATAACATCGCGAGGAAATCTACATGTGTCTAATTTCATAGAAATTCTGCCACATGTGTATTCCACCAAACGCATTGAAACAGCGTGGTGCAATATGCTCCAAATCTTCTCCTCAAAGAGAGAGGAGGCCTTAGTCCAGCAGTGGGCCAGCTGCCAGCTGTAACTTTACGGGCTGTTGTTGTTGTTGTGAGAATTATTAATTCCAATTTCAAATTGACAAACTGTCGATATGTCAGCGTTATGTCGATAGAAAATGTTTTCATATATTCAATTCCCTTAAGTATTGTTATACAAACTCATATAGAGATACGGCTCAAAATTTTCCTATTACCGTTAATCGTAATCGTTTAACGCGTTTCCATTATAAGACGTACCTTTAAGCTCTAAGCGCTTGCCTCTTCCATTTGCATACTAATTCTGTACCGTAACAATGTTTCCCAAAAGGAATACAATGTAAAGTCGACAATAACAGCGCTAATTTCAAAACTTTGAGCGTTCAGATTTAATTTTGCTGCATAATTTTGAAGATTTTACCTGTGTTATGATTTCGAGCTATATAAAAATGTTTTTATTGAAATGGGTTATACTTTTTTATAGAGACTCTTTGATAAATACATTAGTAGTGTATAATTTTCTTATCTTCGATCGAAATTATGTAGTCCTACTATCTCTTAAACAATCTCTAAATAATATATAAAAATTTATTGACGTAACTAATAAATAAAATTTGAAATGAAAGTACCGGTTTTAAACACTTTTATTACGATATAATAATAAATTTGAATAGAAGTATGAAAATTAATTAATATTTGAACAGTATAATATTAAAATTTATTAATGCCACTAATAAATAAAATTTGGAATTAAACTACTTTTGGGTTTGATTTTGTATTTTTGTAATTTAATAATAATTAATTTTAATAAAATTATGAAAATAAGATACTGAAATATAATGATGTCATAAAAAACATATACAGAATTTGAGTAATGTTTTATGCAAATTTTGCCTTTTATTTCACAATAAAAGTTGTATGTTTTATAATTATACCAACAACAGCACTATAGTTCACATCTTGTGATGAAAATTCACATTTATTTCGTTGAGATTAAGCCATCTCATAGAAAAATAAATACATAATAATAATATCTTTCTTAAATCTACAAAGTATAAAGTTCCACGACATAGCGTTAATCCGTTGGAACAAACAAAACTTACCTCTTTAAGTAAGTATGACTAACGAGTTTTAGTTAAGTCTGAAAGTCGAGTCGGTATCCACGCGTACTTTTACAAGCAGTTCTTAGAATATTCTTTATAAAACAATGTAATCACAATACATATTCAGAGATAATTCTATAATTAAAATGATAGTTTTCTGTATTCAAACAAAAAAGTTCTTATATACCGCTCGTTTTCAATTCCACGTTTGAATTTTTTTTTTGGAACAGTTTCGAGAACTGAAAATTAATTGTGAGCCTTAGTTATTCAAGTAGTTTTTATTTAATTAAAAATAAATATCATAGCAATGAAGTATGTAGTTTAAATGCCATACACACTCGAGGAAGTAGACAGCAGAGGCCAAGTGGAGCTTGACGGTATAGGAGAGCATCATGTAATACCAATATGATGGCATACGAGTTGGTACCTGTGTGTAGTTGAAAACTAAACAATAAAATAAATAAATAAATATTGGACAACATCACATACATTACTCTGATCCCAATGTAAGTAGCTAAAGCACTTGTATTATGGAAAATCAGAAGTAACGACGGTACCACAAACAGCCGGACCCAAGACAACATAGAAAACTAATGAATTATCTACATCGACTCGGCCGGGAATCGAACCCGGGACCTCGGAGTGGCGTACCCATGAAAACCAGTGTACACACCACTCGACCACGGAGGTCGACTTGGTCGACAATGGTTATATTTTAAGGCTACATTCGATTGTACTAAGTTTTGACCGGATATTACCAGTCTTTTTAATCCTTTGTGGAACAAACGATTCCAAATGCAGTATAATTCGGTACAAACCTACCAAAATCAAACGGTAGCTATAAAAAAGAATAATTATTTATTTACCTTTCAGTGAAAAAAAACTTTTAAAACTCAAAAAATATAATTATAGTGTTCCTAATATTAAATTTTACATAGGTCGACTAGGTCTTTCCCTAAAACGCGTCAATAGAGTTTTCACTTCAAAAACTTTAGGTATAGGTTTATTATGATGAATTTAAACAATCTTAAAACTACCGTCATTTGATATGGCACTTCACTCATACTCGAGAATGTTACTAGATTAGCTTGTAAGTGCAACACTTAGGTACCATTTGAAAAGCATTTTGTTAGTCTTGAAATGGTTTAAATTTCCTCGGTTTCTATGCAAATCTAGATTGTAGCAAAGTTTGAAGCAGCTGCTAGTTCCCTATCGACTGACAAACTAGCGACGAACAGTTTTAACTCTGAGTTTATTATGGTAAGCGTCGTTGAGTTATTTTTCAGCTTAAAGACTCTAAATTAAAATTTTAATAGTCGTAAAATAGCCTAGGACCATCTTTGATAATTATATTTTACCCGACTGATTTTTTTTTTATTTCATAAATTTAACTTTTTGGAACACAGTTTTTTACAGAAAGTTTCTTTCCTTTCTCTTGTATAGTTTTAAATAATATTTTTGGATTTAGTAAAAAAAAACCGTTGTTATAATTTTTTTTATAATACTTTGGTGGATAAGCATATGGGCCTCCTGATGGTAAGAGGTCACCATCACCCATAGACAATGACGCTGTAAAAAACATTAACTATTCCTTACATAGTCAATGCGCCACCAACCTTGTCCTTTGTGTCTGGTAGGGTAGTTACACTGGCTCATTCACCCTTCAAACCGGAACCCAACAATATTGCGTACTGTTGTTTAGCGGTAGAATATCTGATGAGGGGGTGGTACCTACCCAGGCGGGCTTGCACAAAGCCCTACCACCAAGTAAGTAATTTAATTTATTGTATCAGTTATTAACACCACAATATTATACAGACAATAAACGCGTGGAGTTTATACTTGCTGACTTTCAAGCAAGATATATTACAAACATATATAATAGTATTTAACTAACATGACTTTGGTTTTTTAAATGTCAAAAAAAAAAATATTGATTTTCATACCGATTTTCTCGGTAAAATCTACATTGCGAGCTGGTAGTAACTTCTCTGGATATAATTGTTAAATGATGGTTCAAAAGTGCTTGTAAAAGCATACTTGAATAAAGTATATTTTGATTATAAACATATAAAGCGAAAACAATTTCGTTACAACCAAGTGTCAAATGACGCCTCATTATTTTGAATATGTGTTCCATTAATTGCACATATATTGCTTAAATATGTGATGATATAGAAGGAACTATCGTGATATAAGCAACAGCTATCAGCACATGCCAATACTTGCTAATTCAATCGTCATTTTACTAACTCTTAGTAGAATCTAAAAAGACAATTAAACATACCATGAATAATAAATCTTGATCTTTGATACTACTATACTACTAATTTCATTGAAGAATAAAATTTAGAAAAGTATATTATGTTGAGCATGTTATAGTTGTGAAAAATACCTTTTCAATAAAGAAAATAATATGTTAACGATGACGTCACTAGTTGGGTCCGGCCCATCAAAGTTAACAAACTACTTTACAAACTTCGAGAGCCTTTTAAGAAGATTAATTATTTTACGAGCGCTAGTATCGATTAAAAAAGTTTTGCTTAATTACCTAGACTGAGTTTATATCTTATTTTTATTAAATAAAAAAAAAAAGTTGTTTATAAGAAAACTTGGTGGTAAGACTTTGAACAAGCTCGTCTGGGTAGATACAAGCTGCTCATCACATATTTTTCCGCCCAACTACATGCTAAACGTATTGCTTTTCGAGGTGGACTTGTTAATGTGGCTTTCAATTTAATTTAGGGACTAAAATTTATACAAACATCTCCATATATTTAAATAAAAAGTTCACGTATTTTGTTAAAAGCAATAAAATAATTCATCATCATCATCAGCCCGCTTTTGTCCACTGCTGGACATAGGCCTCTCCAAGTGCACGCCACTGTGGTTTTTCTCTGGCTACTCGCATCCAGCTCCTGCCTGCCGCCTTGCCCGCCTTGCGTAAAATAATTACTTTAAATGAAAAATTGTAAGACAGAGGAGATTGGGACAGAGAAGGCATCTGTTATAAAAACAACAATGACTTATTTATGTATCGATACTTCCTCGAGAAATGCATGGGTCTGTATGATCATTTGTCTCCTTGGCCATTCAGAGAGAATATCTAACACTTAGTTTTCTTTAAGAGAGTTAAAGGGATAATAACATATTACACCACATACACACAGTATAGTTCACTACATGGGAAATAGTTCATACATAAAAATTAAAAAGTTCCTCAAAGTTTATGCACACATTCTAAATTCATTACATATTTTAATTCAATATAACGTGCTATCGAATAACTAAAAGGAGTTAAATGCTTTGACGATTTATTAAATAAAGGTTGAGCTCAATACGAACTTAGTACCTATTGCTTCTGATAAGCCAGATTACTTGGTGGTAGGGCTTTATGCAAGCCCGCTTGGGTAGGTACCACCCACTCATAAGATATTGTACCGCTAAATAACAGCACGCAGTATTGTTGTATTTCGGTTTGAAGGGTGAGTGAGCCAGTGTGACTACAGGCACAAGGGACATAGTATCTTAGTTCCCAAGGTTGGTTGCGCATTGACGATGTGGGTAATAGTTAATATTTCTTACAGCGTCATTGTCTATGGATGATGGTGACCACTTACTATGAGTTGGGTCGCCTACCTTTTCCATGAAAAAAAGCCATATTTATACATCTGTGAACATTGTAACCAGTTTATTTGATATGAAAGTTACATTAATTTTATTTACAATAAACAAGTACGAATATTATTTTATTTTAATAATAAATATTAAAATAACAGTTCACGTTTAATAACAAACTCTACTGTTATATCTCTTTGACCGCAAACTCAACAATTTCCGTAACAAAACACAGAGAGCAAATTCAAATATACAACTAAAATACTAGTACGTTAAATTTTGTACGTTATATCCGCGTGGTTTGTAATTGAAAATTGATTCGAACTCCATTGCATTCTGATTCGTAATTTAAATTTTAGTTTTTAATAAATATACTGTTTTATCGGCCACTCTAAAAAGTTTTTATAATTATATTTGCCAAATAATGAATTGGTATAGTTTCGTTTCCAATTTCTTATATACATTTGTCCTTCAATTCAATTCTTTTTTGAGCATTGTCTTCTCTTTCTTTCTCTTTTTATGTATAGGCTTTTGTGGTATGTGAAAGGGAGATGTCTATATTATTCGTCGTTACGTTTGTTAGGCTTTATCCTAATCAAAGTTTCAAAGGCGTCCTCTTTAAACTGGACGTATCCCACGTCAACTATTTTACGATCCATCCACAACTTAAGAAGCCACCAGACCCTATTTTAGTTTTACTATCTATTAGGTTGGATCTTTTCGATACAATTGTTGGTCCGTTTTATGCGATTGGGGTCAAATTTTCCTGAATATCTCAAGAAGTCATGTCCTTCTACGGAATAATTCTACCATAATTTTTGTAAGAATTTATATTCATATATAGCTTTACGCTCTATTGCTTGAAATTTGATTATTAAGTTATATGCTTTGTTGGTCTGGAAGGCTTAAAGATAGGGCGTGACCTCGAGACCGTGGATGCGTAGAATGACCCTGGGGAAGATGGCGTCAATCCTCAAGCATTGCAGGAAGATCTTCGTTGAGAATACAAAAATAAACTTACACAATGTTACACTTGTATGAAAAATAGAAACCGCAATTCGTCAATTAAAATGATCTCATTAGCTTATGTTCAAAAATAATGATGAGTGCTTATGCAAATAGAATTAAATAAATTATTCATTCGATTTAATTTGGAACTAATTTGTTCTCTAGTGTATTAATTTTTCAATTCATCAATCAAATTTAAACGTCAATAGTCCAATATAGTACGACACAACTTAGATAGAGCATCGGCAAAATTCGTAAAAGCAATCACATCCGAATTAAGTACGCTATCACAAATTATTATAAATATTTATTTCTTATGTGAATATGATCTTTATACAAACTTAATAACTTGTAATATCAAAGGTTAGGTCCTTAGATCAATAAAGCACGCAATTCTTTTTAAATTAAAGATTCCATAAAAGAGCACTAAATTGCATAGCTAGATTTCTCGAAGCAAATCTCTAATAGTTACGTGACTCTTTATTTTAAACGTTCAGTATTATCTATACATGTAATAAAATTGGAGTGTCTGTTTGTAATTTTAAAATAACCTCTTTTACTCAATGCATATGTTTCATACACGGTAGATATATATTATACCAAAATAACATTTTTTAGAATTTTTGTCTGTCT
Organism: Vanessa cardui; assembly: GCF_905220365.1. NCBI lineage: Eukaryota > Metazoa > Arthropoda > Insecta > Lepidoptera > Nymphalidae > Vanessa > Vanessa cardui. The sequence continues at coordinate 3,683,470 of NC_061144.1, read as the reverse complement.
GTATGTCTGTCTGTCTGTTTGTTCCGGCTATCCTCTGGAACGACTGGACCGATTTTGACGGGACTTTCACTGGCAGATAACTGATATAATAGGGAGTAACTTAATCTAAAATATATATTTTTTTGTAATATTCAAAGGCGTGCAAGGTCACGGGCACAGCTTACATTAATATATTCGATAAGATCAAGTAAAATAACAACTAAGTTGACATGTGCGTAGTTTGTGAGATTCCGTACGAACAAACTTTCCTTCTTAATATCATTAGGAAACTATTAACATTCGCTATGTACTGTTCAATAGTTGAACATAAATAATACCAACATATATATAAATTCCTTAAAATATACCAACATTTTCAAAGTTTTGGAGTATCGTTAAACATATTCTAATATATTGATTCATGCTAATACTGCTTCAAACTATGTGTAGTTCATGTATAAACTTTAAAATATTCGTAAACTTATATGTGTGTTCAATATAGGTTACATTGGCCGGCCTACATGTTATTAAATATATTAATATTATTACTTATTAAACATAACACAATATAACAAAAGCAACATCATTGAATTTAATAAAAAGTTATTGTCCTTAAATTATTCACTATTTCTTTAAATTAATCATAAAAATTACAGCGTGACTTTTATATAAAGTAGTCTAAATTATACCGCAATAAATTAGCTGTCTGCCATTGAAATTCCCACCATAATCGGCCCAGCCCTTCCAGAGATTAGCCGGAACAAACGAAAATTGTAAAAAATATTTTTAGGTATATGTACCGTGTTTATGCATTACACAGAGGTTTCTTTAAAATTTCATACAAATACTCCAATTTCTTTAATTAAATGGGTTAAGCTTGTGCTTTCTTACTTTTAACTTTAATTTCAAACAAACTAAATTCTCCTCAATCTATATTTCCAAAATATAATGTATTATTGAAATTCCGCACAGATATATCAATAGTACGCTCGGTAGAGTGAACCTAATTCGAAGCTTACAAACGAAATAATTTCGTAGTAATATTAATGAGCGATCGTATATGCCGTTTGCTCTTACAACATAGGTGATTGTATGTTAAAATATATGTCAAAGATTTTATTGAACATCAATTACACGATTCATGACATGACACGTGTACAGCCTGTTAATTTCCCACAGCTCCTTTCCCATTGAGGATAAGGGACGAAAATAATTTAAGGACAATTTTGTTGAGAGTCGAGATGGCCCAGTGATTAGAACGCGTGCATCTTAACCGATGATTGCGGGTTCAAACCCAGGCGAGCACCACTGATTCAAGTGCTTAATTTGTCATTATAATTCGTCTCGTGCTCAGCGGTGAAGGAAAACATCGTGAGGAAACCTGCATGTGACAAATTTCATAGAAATTCTGCCACATGTGTATTCCACCAACCCGCATTGGAACAGCGTAGTGGAATATGTTCCAAACCTTCTCCTCAAAGGGAGAGGAGGCCTTTAGCCCAGCAGTGGGAACTTACAGGCTGTTGTTGTTGTTGTTGAAATTAGACACATGGAAGTTTCCACGCAATAAACACACTTTATATGAGATAAATTATAATCAAAATTATGCACATGAAAATTTAGTACCTGGGTTGAGATTCCGCTATCTGGGCCTGGGCCATCTCGACTCTATGATACGACGCGAAGCATCAAGAAGTGCTTTACAGTCGATTTAATTTTGTATCGTTTTAAAAAACATTTCATTATTACATTCTTGAACCATAAAACACCGTTGTAAGATAATTTATTAGAGATCAAGTCTATACTTTTACAAACATTTATTAAATATCATAGAAACATAAAAAAATCTACACAATAATCGTTAATCAACTGTGAAACTTAAAAACACGAATTTAAGAAACTACGGATGGTTTTCTTACTACCCATACAACAAAGCGAGACATTCTAATTTAGACTGTTACAATTGTAACGGGTTCATTAAATGTGATATTAAAATTTGATATTGTCTAACTTTCTTTTGTTAGTTAGCGGACTCCTTGATAAGTAGTGAAATATGAAACATTCCTAACATCGCCAATGCGCCATTTTGGTGAGTTTTTTGGTTTAAGATGCTATGTACCTTGTGTTAGGCTCCCCCCCCCCCCCCCCCTTCAACCCGGAACACAACAATGTTAAGACTGCTGTTTGGCGGTAGGTCTAATGGATGATACCTCCCTAGACTGCCTTGCATATCAAAATCATCAACATCAAAATAATCTTTATTTAAGTTGGCCTTTACGAGCACTTTTGAATCGTCATTTTACAATTAATTGAAGCTACCAACAGTTCGGAAAGTAGATTCTACCGAGAAGAACCGGCAAGAAAATCAGTAGTTACTCTTTTTCAACATTTAAAAAATACAAAGTCAAGTCAATTATTTAAATTAATATATCCTGCTTGGAAGTCAACAGGTTAAGCCAAAGCCATAAAGCCCTAACACCAAGTATATATATCATATATACATATATTATCTCTATAATTGTTATGAACAATAAAAAAAAATTAGAAATAGTAGTAGCAAAGACGCTTGGTCTGTCGATATGAATCGAATAAAACTGTAAAGTATAAAAAAATCATTGTAAAATCTTTGATTTCTTTCATATCCGGGACACTTTAATTTTTTCCATTTCAATCACTGACTTTTGAGCCTCAGAAAGATTAATTTCCAGCTCTCTAATGCGTTTCAAAGCTTTTTCATACTCATTACAACACACATTGAATGAGCCCACAATTTCCTGAAACTGATCTCTTTGAACTACACTTTGGGCTTGGCACCGACTTCAAACAGTTTTGTAGTACATATGAAACCTTTTAATAAAAAACCCAATTGGGCTATTTTTAGTGGTTAGTGCATTTTCTAGTATTTTTCAAGTACCTACCTCTATTAATGTCTTTTTAATTTTGGTAATATTACTGCTTATTACACCAATTCCAGTTAACTAATTAGTTTCTTACAAAATACTAAATTGATTTTAATGCAGTGAAAGTCATGCGTTGAACAAAACAGTTTAAAATTGTTGTGAGGATACAACAATTTTTTAAACTGTTGGATTTTTTAATGTGAAAAAATATATTATTGTGAGTCATTGAATCGAAGGTATTTAAGCGCTGATTAATTTTCTTATTATTGTACAACATTTTATGTACAACAACAGCCTGTAAATTTCCCACTGCTGGGTTAAGGCGTCCTCTCCCCTTGAGGAGAAGGTTTGGAACATATTGCACTATGATGTTCCCATGCAGTATGGAGGAATTCATATGTGGCAGAATTTCTATGAAATTAGACACATGCAGGTTTCACGATTTTTTCCTTCACCGCTGAGAACGAGATGAATTATAAACACAAATTAAGCAAATGAATATTCAGCGGTGCTTGCCGTTTTTTTTTTCTCTCTGGAAATACGCATTACGCACTTCCCCCACGTTATGGAAAGTGGGGGGGGCGGGCCGTGGTACTCCCCAGAGCCCTAGACGCCGATTGCGCCAAAGTACGCCGGGTTTACCCACTAAAAACCAGCGGTACCCTCTCCGTCTTTCGATGGACGCCACGGGATCGCTTACGCATGCTACCGTGACGCCCTGGCGGTCGGCCCACCTATGCGAGCCTCCAACACCTACGGGGGGATTCCCGAAGTACTTGGACCCCCCCCTGGTCCCTGCGGCGCCTATTGAGGCGGGGGGAGAAGGTGCGCGTAGCGCCTTTTCCTCCTTCCCGGTCGTCTTCTGCGGAGCGAGTAAGCGGCGGCATTCTCTTCCCGCTCCCGCTCCACGGCTTCCTTCTGCGACATGACACTTTCGCAGAAGGAGCGCATCTCTGCCAGCACATCTCGCTATCGAGTATGGCGTTGATGATGCTCGGCAGCGAGAGGTCTCCGCCCATAGTGGCCGCAAGGGTGTGCCTCTGGGGCCCCACGCAGCACACTCGTACAGGGTGTAGTACGCCGTATCCACTGGCGTACCACACCCCGTATCGCTGTATACGCTATCCCGTGCAGGTACTTACCGAAGCATCCGTGTCCGGTAAGTATCTGCGTCATTCTGTACAACAGTGTGCCGCGCTTCCTCTCGACCCAGCGATTCAAGTGGGGACGGATCACCTCCACTGTTAGCGGTGCTTGCCTAGGTTTGAGCCCGTAATCATCGGTTAAGATGCACGCGTTATAACCACTGGGCCATTTCGGTCATTATGTACGTTAAACTAAAAATAACAATAATATGGAGTTGGTAAACATATTGCATTCGAAATTATTTACAGCATCGTGATTGCTTCACGTTCTTATCTAAAGGTGTGGCCTAAGGGCGATAATTGACAGGTTTAAACATGGCGTAATATTGGAAACGATCTGCAAATTCTTAATTCTCTTTTGGTTCGTTTGCTGAGTTGAATTGACTAAATCTAAAACAAAATTGATAATTTTAATTTCAACTAAACGTAAAAACTAATTAGTGCTCGTTAAATTTGATGAGTATTAAATACTAATGATAAATCTATACCTATTATTATTATTAGTATTATAAATGTAAAAATATATCTGTCTGTCTGTCGGTATTTCACGACCAAACTGCTGAAGAGAATTGGAGGAAATTCTGTATCAAGCAAAATTCCAACTCCAAAAAAGGACAAAGGCTACCTTTTTGCCTGACACATGACAACCACTACCCTAAAATGCGATAGGAGCCGCGGGCGACTACTAGTATTTTATAATTCATGAAGCATTTCATGCCCTCACTAACCAAAAAAAAAATATATGAGAAGTTTATTAAATTTTTGTAGGTCTTGTTCAAATATTAAAAATTTTCATCTTCCGCGTAGTATATTATATTTTATTCTTCACCCGAAAATCTCATTTTGTCATATGTTACGGGGGAGGAAAAAATATTTTACTTTTTTATTTATATTTAACATTTCTCTTTTTATTAATTCGTATTAAAATCGTAAAATTGTATTTCATTTAAAGTCGTCATTAAATTTACGTATGTAATATTATAAGTAATAAAGAGCTTTTATTTAATTGAATTGGTATATATACAATATATATATACCAACGTGTTTAACAAATGTCGTTCTATTTCAAAATATTTGTGCAAAAACCTTAATAAATTATAGTCCACCTAACCCTTCCTTATGGGTCCTTCTCTCTATTAGGGAAAACCGTATGAAAATCAGTTCAGTAGTTTTGCAGTTTATCGTGAACGTACAGACAGACGCGGCCGGGGGTCTTTGTTTCATAACATGTACAGTTTTTAATTACTATCTTGTAGAACAAATATCAATGTGGTTATTGGGCGTTATATGGCGATATGAAAGCGTGGATGGGTACGTACCGCCTATTCTATTAAGCAGCAATGCTTATTGGTGTTCCCGTTTAGAGGTTGAGTGAGCCAATGTAACTACAGAAACAAGGGTCATAGCATCTTAGTTCCTGAAATTTGTAATATATTGGTGAAGCAATGAATAGATAATACTTTTACAGAGCCAATGTTCGTAATACCTGGTGACCAATCCATATAGTTGCACCCTTTGCTTGCCTGAAATAAACAGCAATTATCCCTTAGCTCCAAAGAATCCCACGTATCTTGAACTTATTCAACCACGCGTGATGTAATACATGTGACAGAATTTGTGATACATTGCGGTTTTCTTATAATACTCTTCTAAACTATAAACGTAAATTAAGTATGTAGCCTCAATGGACTGAACATTTCTGAAGTTCTCATCACATGCCCACCTCAGCTCCTTTTGTAAATTACTGAATTTAAATTCATGAGAGTATACCGTCTCTGTACTCAAACTTAATAACACGTGCATATTAAAAACACTTGCTTTAAAACTGTGATACAGTGATATGGCTCTCGGTAACTTACATTACGTACTCGTACTCCGAAGTTTATTGCTAAAGTTTAGGTGCTTGTTTCATATTCAAAGTGAATATCATACCTCTTCCACTTGAAAGGTTAATCGTGAACGTGTCATGATTTAGTTTGTTGAAAAAGTTAAGGCTTTATGAAACGACTTCTAAAAAGGGAGGTTATCTGTTCGATGTGTATGTATGTAACATTGAAAGAATTTAATTATTTTTTAATATGATCCATTAGGCTTTCGAGCACGTGTGCTTAATTTAGTAAGAGTATGTTTGTATACAAATTTCTCGCAAACTAAAAGTATTGTGATGATCATTTTTAATTAAAGTTAGGTACACTTCAACTTAGGGTACAGTGTAAGTTTTAATAAAATCGGCGTAGTTATTTTATAGGTATGTATTTTTTATAGTTCACTAGCTGTTTTTAATTTTGAAAACGGTTTAAATTTTACAAAATATTTATTGTATACCCCTTAGCTATACATGAATTTCATTTTAAAATTAGTATTATTATATATTAGTAATGACTAGTTTTACAGTAGGAAAAAAATCAGTGAAGTACTTCATCATTAAATTACGATATTTTTTAATTAAAATATTTTATGTTTAAATTTTTTTTGTAATCATTTTCAATAATATTTTTTTTTATTATTTTGTATTTTTATAACAAAAAACGAAAATAAATACTATCCGGAAAATAAAAATGAAACCTATACCGAATAATTGCAAGTAACTATAACGACGTACAATATGATATTTTGATATTATCTGCTCTCCAGTGTTTTAAATGTTTTAAAACATGATTAAATAAATATAGATTAATGTAGATAGAAATAGAGAAAAGTAATAGTTAATATTCAAGTATTAATCGTACCTTTTTATTACTTTAGTTCAATTTAAAAGTCTTGGTTTAACTTCTTATACAAATATATTTAAAATATTAAAATAACAGCCTGTAAATTTCCCACTGCTGGGATAAGGCCTCCTCTTCCATTAAGGAGAGGGGTTGGTGGAATGCACATGTGGCAGAATTTCGATGAAATTGAACACATGTAGGTTTCCTCACGATGTTTTCATTTACCGCCGAGCACAAGATAAATTATAAACAAAAATTAAGCACACATATATATAGTGGTCCTTCCCTTGTTTGAACCCGCAATCATCGGTTAAGATGCACGCGTTCTAACCACTGAGCCATTTCAGCTCCTTATTTTTAAAATAGATATCATACATATATATTATACCATATATCTTATACTAGCGACCGACCCCGACCAAATCAAATACCATTAATGTTACTTTTGATCAAAAACAAATTCATACAGTTGATACCTCTGATATGAATCCCAAACAGAGTTCCCACACGGATAAATTTGGGATATTTTAAAAAAAGAATGCTACATAAATAAAAAGAAAAAAATAGTAAGCTTATAAGGATAATCCTGAGTCCTTCGGAACTCTTTCCGGTCGTATGAGATTGTCTTCCGATCGGATTATAAGATTACGGGGACAGAGAAAGCACTGGAGTCTCTTGTACAATTGTCTGGTTGGTAGCTGTGGACAAAATACATTCTGGACATTATTTTGTGTCTGAATGATTCTAGAATAAAATAAAATCGTAATCGTAGATGTATCTACGTTTTATTTTATTCCATACCAAAATTTATTTTATTTTATTATTATTATTTTATTTTATTTTATACCAAAATTTATATCATTATCACTATATAGTATAAAACAAAGTCGCATATAGACAGACAGGGTGTCTGTCTATATTTGTCGCTGTATGTATCTGCCTACATCTTTATAACGCAACAAATTTTGATGCGGTTTTTTTAAAAGATAGAATGATTAAAAGAGAAAGTTTTTGTATATACCTAATACGTGAACCATATATTAAAGTAACAAGAAAAAATCTATAGTATATTTAGTATCAACATTGCACACGGTTGAACCCGGGTAGTATAAGTATAGTACATAAGTGTTGACCAAAAAGTTATTCGACCTAAAAAATAGTTTGAGTTACATATATATCTATGTATGTTTTATTTTACATACATCACATGAAATTTGATGTAGGGATGATTGATCGATGGTCGCATCAAAATGCGACGAGACTGTCGATACAAAGCGAAAACTTGGCGATTGGGGTGAATTTTATGGCGACCGCCGAAAATATAATAATGTTTATTTTAGTTTTGTCGTATATTTAAAACTAGCGACCCGTCAGGCTTCGCAAGGCTGCAATGCTGATAGTAAATATACTACAGTATTTTTCTTGTATATTAACTATATTGTCCATGTATTATATACAAAACTTTCATCTCGAATCACTATATCTATTAAAAAAACCGCATCAAAATCAGTTGCGTTATTTGATAGATCTAAGCATACATAAGGATAGACAGCGTTAGGCTATTTTGTTTTTTGCCATGTAATGATAGCTTCTAAAATACTAAGACAATATGTGACCTATTTGGACCAATTACAAGCACTTTTTAATTGACATTTAATAAGATAAATAAATCCTCCAAATATATGGCCTGATAAGAAGTATGTTTATTTAAATGTACTATCTAACTAGCGGGCCGTCCTAGCTTAGTCCGGATGGACGTAATTTAAAATATGTTTACCTTTTCCTTTTTTTTATATATTACCTTATTTTCTGTGTTTAACAATTGTCGTTCTATTTCAACTTATTTACATAAAAACTTTAATTAATTATATACTTAAACCTTCCGTATGAATTTCTCTGTCTATTGATGAAAACCGCATGAAAATCCGTTTTGGAGTTTTTACGGACATAAAGACAGACAAACGCAGCCGGGGACTTTATTTTATAATATGTAGTAAGTAATGTAAAAGAACAAATCCAAGGAGTTTGTATATCGCAAAATTGTGACATAAAGATTTTAGCACCAACATAACAAAATATTTTACGAATCAAAATAACGGGATTTAGAGAAGATCTCGTAAATATTATAAAAGACATTTCCTTCACCTTCAACGCCCGACTTATGAACGTAATGTATCGTTATTAATGTAACTGGCTTAGAAGCCGCACGAACTCACTTGACCTGTCTCTAAACCGCTTAGTTTTAAAACGAAAGTGTTATTCCTTTGACTAAAGTGGAAATTCTTAGACGGTTTCAACGCTTATATGAACGGCTTATGTGCCTGATTTTGCGTATGACCCAACCCAGCTTATATCCGGAAGAGGGGATTCAAAATGCTGTTTCAATATTAATGAAAATTTTCACCCACTGTGTATGGTTTTTCATTTTTTTACCGAGTCAAAACCTTCAGAGGTCAGATTACTCAATGGAACTGGATGATGTGGCATTGTTACCCACTAATACCATTAAAATGGCCCATTTGGGATGGAAGCTGTGAGATCGTATTGGTATGATACACCCACAATCCTTTCCGTGCTGGCCTCGTGGTTTGTCACTGGTCTCCTCTAGGCTTGAAAGTAATTTCGGCTTTCCATACTGCACTCTAGTGCGTACAAAACTACTTGTTAACCCTGGCTGCAACGGTCTCACCGGAGGAGGTTACGGCCTTCCATGCCAATTCCCTACAGAGCTTCTCTGACATGATTGCCCGCAATAATAGGTATTGTTCAATTTACCAGACCAGGAGCTGCCTACGTTCGGCAGCAATGATATTAAAAACACCCTATATTTATTTTATATTTTATATATTTCTCGTGCATTTGAAACAGCCAATTATGATAACAAAGATGTTTTTTCTGCGCATTTGTTTATTTAAAACTTGACATGCAACGGAGCGTAATCCATCAAGGAGTTTCTAAAGCATTCCTTCCATCTATTTAATATTTGTTTTAAAATAAATCTTAGTAGATTCAAGAATCCGAAGGAAATTTCTAACAAAGCGTAGCAGCAGAATGAAGACTAGACACCAACAAAAGAAATAAAACGCTAAAAGCAAATGAACCGTAACTGAAAAACAAGAAAAGCATTTCAAATTACCATTCCTTTACCTTGAATATCTTCTAACAGAGAAGAAAAACAAAATAGTTTGTATAAATGAATCACTTATCGAATAGCGATCACTTTGAATGTTTTGTTTGATATTGAGTGTTTTTATATATATCGCTTTCGTGATATTTTATTTTATTACAATTTTATTTTTTATGACAATATGTTTGTACCTCTCTGTGAGATTCTTAGCTCTACTTCAATTCAAGATTCATATGTATTTTAATCGAGATTATACATTTTATAAATATTGGACAACATTACATTCATTAATCTGATGCCAATGTAAGCAGCTTAAGCACTTGTGTTATGGAAAATCAGAAGTAACGACGGTACCACAAACACCCAGACTCAAGAAAACATAGAAAACTAATAAATTTTCTATGTCGACTCGACCGGGAATAGAACCCGTGACCTTGGAGTGGCTACTCGACCACGGAGGTCGTCGTCAGATTACAAAATGTTTACATGATCTGTGATTAGTCTAAACACATTTGAACGTGAGATGTTATTTAAGACAATTTACTTTGTCAAGTAATGTCTGATAATCAACTAATACAACGTTGTGCTTTTCATTAAAAACGTCAGGTAAGATTAAAAACTTTTATTACAGACTAGCGACACGCCTCAGCTTCGAACGGGTAATTAATATGTATCGGTATATAATGACCAAATAACATAAAATCATTATAAATTTTAGTCGATATATTATTCTAATGACCTATATTACTGTGAAATTTCATCCAAATCCGCTAAGTAGTTTTTCGTGAGAGAGCAACAAAAATACTTACATTCATTTTCACAAACTTTCGCATTTATAATATTGGTACGATATAACGTACATCGCAATCGGAACTATAAATTTATAATACAGTTAATTTTATTATCGTTCTTCAGGGAGCAAAACTGTATATAAACCAAGTCCACTAGAAGTTACTATGTTTTGTACGCAATATCGATATATATGTAGGTTTCCTTACTTAAGCACTTTTACGTTACAATTGTATTGGTCACCGACACGTATAATCATACAATTCTTTTGTTTTTAAAACATGATAATTTATACGATTATTTGACAACCTCCGTGGTGGAGTAGTGTGTACACTGGTTTTCATGAGTATGCCGCTCCAACTCCCCGGGTCCGATTCCCGGCCGAGTCGATGTAGAAAAAGTTCATTAGTTTTCTATAATGTCTTGGGTCTGGGTGTTGATGGTACCGTGGTTACTTCTGATTTTCCATTGCACGAGTGCTTTAGCTACTTACATTGGGATCAGAGTATGTCATGTTGTCCTATATTTTCTATTATTATTATACAATTTTTTATTGCCACGTGACCTTGTATTTGGAAAGTATTAACATTAATCCCTTGAAACTAAGCTTCATCCAGAAACTGTCACACCCAATTTCAGCTTGTTATTTAGTTGAGGAGGGTCTATCTATATTTGCGTCATATATTACATTCAATATATAAAATATCCGCTATTCCGAAATTACAGGTACGAAATTAATATAGGTTCCCACGCTTAATTCAAATAGAACGATATTTACACAGTCAGTATTAAAAATACATGTTTGTGAATTATTTCAAATGAATATTATAATGTTGATTTTGTTAGCGAATAAGCTTAATAATTATTTATTCATATATCAGCTTTTTGTAATAATCCAACTAAATTAAATTGCATTTAAAAAATCTTTCTGCATCCTCAAATAACTGATTCAAGACATACATTTTGAAATGTTATTTAATAAAGCAAACATATAAATAAAATATTTTGTATAAGTATACAACAACAAACAACAGCAGCCTGTAAATTTCCCACTGCTGGGCCTCCTCTCCCTTTAATGAAAGGGTTTGGAACATATTCCACCACGCTGTTTCAATACCGGTCTGTGGAATACACATGTAGCAGAAGAAATTAGACACATGCAGATTTCCTCGCGATATTTCCCTTTACCGCCGCATGAATATTCAGCGGTACTTGTCTGGGTTTGAACCTGCAATCATAGGTGTTCGTGATTCACATAAGATGCACGTGTTCTAACCACTGGGCCATGTCGGCTTTATAAGCATATAATAAATAACTTCATACGTCAATAGCGTAATGGTTTACGGGTCGCCGATCGATGTGAAAGTCCCAGGATCGATCCTGACCCCTTGGGCTATTGTCGTACCCACTACAAACACAAGTGACGAGCCTTAAAGGAGGTGAATGAAATATAAGTAACTTCATAATTAATTTGGGGAGTTGCTAGCATTCTTTAAAAAAAAATAGAAAATGACAGTAAGCGTTCTATTTTCAAAATTATTCATCAACCGTTTATATTTTCCCATTATTCATCTCCCTATCCTTTTTTCGCTACCTAGTGTTATTACATTCATTCATTCATTATATTCGAGGATCCAGTAATAAAACAAAAGAGTACCAAATTATACATATACAGAGTAAAGTAAATAAATGTACTCGTTATCCTATTTGATCTATTACTTAAATATAAATAAATAATATGTGCAATTTTCTATATATAGATCTGTTTACTCACGAAGGCAGAACCCACGTTACATTATCAGTGTGTGTTTACAAATATAATGATATTTATTATGTTTTTGCTGTCCCTATTACATAAGTTACTCGTCTGAATTTTTTTCATGCTAAAGGTTGGAAGAGCATATGGGCCACCTGACGGTAAGTGGTCACCACCGTCTATAGACATTGCCACTGTAAGAAATATTAACCATTCCAAAAATCTAGGGAGCTAAGATGTCATGTCCCTTGTGCCTGTTGTTAAACTGGCCCACTCACACAACACTGGAACATAACAATACTAAGTACTTTTATTTGGCGGTAGAATGTATTTTAATAATTAAAGGGAGGGGTATTAAAAAATGGTCCTCGGTAAGTAATACTTATGTATCAAGTCTTTGACATTATCACTATATATAAGAGGCTGTGGTTGCCCATTGCTGGGCTTGCTTAGCTTGAATACACAAGCCGATCACATGAAATTTAGATGTATCCATTTCCTAATGCCTATAATATCCAACTGTACTCATTTTATTTATGCTCTGTATGAAAAATGCAATAAGTGTTTCGCACAAAACTCTACCTCTCTGCAACTAAATAAGACACAAAATTGATTAACACAACAATAAAAAAAAGTTTCGAGATAATTCCAATAATTTTCCGCCATTAGTTTGGTTACTCGGGATATCAGGATCAACAAATGTTATAAGCTTCTATCAACTATACCAAACGATGTTTTCTATTATATTTTATTTTTGAAGGCTCCATTACCCAAAACGCTATTTAGTTTTAACGTAACATCGTAATGCAGATTTAAACTTTCATAATACTTGTTTCAAATTTAACCTACAATGTTATACGTTTAATATGCTTGTATTACACGAAATAGACTCACTAAAAGCTAAAATTAAGGCTTATCTCAAAACCTTAATATCGCTGCCATAATGAAACTTTTTGTACATTTAACTTTTTTTTTTTGATATTATATATTAAGGTTAATCTGTTTATATATATAAACCAAATACCACAATACAATACAAATTCTGTGTGTGTGTGTCTGTATGTCAGTGTGTGTGTATCTGACTCATCGTGAGATCTCTTAGACTGGGGTCAAAATGACCCGAAATTAAGCATATCCCTATCTCGTAGAATAACTAACAATAGAAAAACCAAAATATGTAGATGTATACAGACACCCTTGTATGCATTTTACAAAGTCAACAACAACAATAAATTATATTTTATTTTGTTAAGTTATTAGTACTTAAGGTTTCATTTCAAAATTGGTTTTAACTTGGAATAGAATTTTGAACATTTGAGAATTTTTCCATTGTTCATATATTTATTATGTTCTATGTTGTTCTCTTTGTTGTTTTGTAAAGAATATGAATATAATACACTTTTAAAAGCTTTATTTATTCTGTAAGTTGATATAGTCTAGTAAATAAAATACGTGGTAATGTACTTTGATCGAGTACACCAAGGTAGTACCAATACTGAAACTATATTTAACATCTGGATTGAAGCAAAAGTAATATGAGGTCAAATGGCAGACTTATCGCTATAACAGCGGTCTCTTCGAAGTAAACTTTGGGTAGAGGACTGACAGTAAAATAAACGAAACGGAAAGGGGAACAGTTGGCCCAGTGGTTAGAACGTGTGCATCTTAACCGATGATTGCGGGTTCAAATCCAGGCAAGCACCACTATATATATGTGCTTAATTTGTTTTTATAATTCATCTTGTGCTCGGCGGTGAAAGACAACATCGTGAGGAAAGCTGCATGTGTCTAATTTCATCGAAATTCTGCCACATGTGCATTCCACCAACCCGCATGGGAACAGCGTGGTGGAATATGTTCTAAACCCTCTCCTTAATGGAAGAGGAAACTTAACCCAGCAGTGGGAAATTTACACGCTGTTACTTCATTTTAAAAAGCGAATAAATAACATACTGTATATAAAATACAATACATACATATATTAATAACTATTAATGTTTTTTTATTAATTGCACACCACTAAAGCCTGAATAGGTCGATAAAATTATTATCTATTGGATATTAGTGACCTTTTTGACTTATTGCTGATTCTTTTTGGTATTTATTTAATTACTAGTATTAAACCGTTCTTCAAATCTTCTCGATCACTTACCTAATTTTCAAATCTAACCCATTGTAATATATGTGAATGCTTCCGGTTCGATGCCACCTTAAGGGATAATATATGGTAACGAAATGTACAAAAAAAGTTTATACTTCTACAAGGAGTTGGCACTGTCAAATAGTTTATCATATAAAACCTTTTAATACAAACTCTAAGTTATTTTTCCCTTTTTCTTGCATAGTTTATACTTTTCGAATATTTTTATTTTTCGTAGGATCAAATAGTAAGGATAGGCTAATTATTAAATGAACAAACCTTATTTTTTCTTCATCATCATCATCAGCCCGTACCCGTCCACTGCTGGACATAGGCCTCTCCAAGTGCACGCTACTGTTGTGTTTCTCCGGCTACTCGCATCCAGCTCCTGCCTGCCGCCTTGCGTAAATCGTCACTCCACCGTGCCTGAGAACGTCCTACACAACATTTGCCGAGACGCGGTCTCCACTCTAGAACGTCTTTTCCCCAACGGTTTTCGGTTCTGCGACAACTATGATATGGTCATATTTGTTTTTGTTACGCCTAAAAAAAAATTATAAAAGCCAGTAAATTATCTACGGCTTAACTAATGCCTCCTCTTCTTTCGTGGAGAAGGATTGGAGCTACTACACCGCTTCTGTGTTTCAATGCGGGTTGGCGGATACACAAAATATGCAAGTTTCATACAGTGGAATTTGCCTACGTTTGAACCCGCAATCATTGATTCAAACACACTCGTTTAAACCAATAACCCATCACGTCTCTTAGGAAATAATAACAATAAAACGTTAAACTCTCTCCATTAATATATGAATAAAGTAAATATAATTGACGTAAGAGATATATTTCTATAACATACATTTATCGTCTATTTATTAGCTCAGAATGTATCTTTCCTTTTGTAGTAACGTCTCCTTTCAAACAACCTAATTATCCTTAAAGAATAAGACGAAGAATTTAATTCAAAAGGAATACAAATAATTTTAAAATTATTCGAGATAATTAATGGTACTGTATTACTTGTAATAATTTTGTTTGTAACTCGAAATATTATTTCGAATAAAATAACAAACAATTACACTTTAGAACAACAAAGTTTGTAAGATAATAGCTGTAGAACTTGTTTAAGTACGTATTTTAATCAGATACTTAGAAATTTCACATTTCTGAATCGCGCTGGCAAGATTTTTATTAGTGAGTATAGATAATGATGTTCTCTTAAACGATTTCAGCCACGGCTATTCATGTAAATGGATGATTAGCCTTCTATGAAGTCTATGTTATTATGCACTTGTGTAAGTAGACACACACATGCATTCTCTATTACAAAACTTTCATAAATTGTTGGACCTTAAAATTTGACACAACCCAAACAGTTCAAAGAGAAGATAAACTGTTTAACGTGCTATCCAAACTTGGGACTGTCTCAAATTTTTCGATCACTGATACGACTCACAGTTTGAACCCTATAAATATAATATTTATAACAGAGCTATTGTCTATAGGCAACGGTAACCACTTACCATCAGATGGACACTTAATCCAGCCGCCAACATAAAAATAAAAATGTTCGAAATTTCCTAAGTAACCTTTTTGGAGATCAATAATTCATTACACTTTTAAACATAATGATTATCCAGAATATGTATAAAAAATAGTGAAACAAAATAGCATTACAATAATAAATTGTAACAAAAGCAACAATATAGGACTAATTCCTGAAATGATACCCATTATATTCGAGTTCGCCATTTAAAACACCTCTGGAATCGTAAAAACTGGGTGAATGAGATGTGAACCACGCGATTTAAGGCAAGCAATTTAGTTAAATGACGGTACGTACATTAAAAGGGCTGATGTCACAAAGTTGGATGTGGTAAACAAAGTTAGTTTTGTTCATTTAGTAATGAGAGCGATACACACAAAACATTGAGCAACTTTGAACCAGATAAGTTTGAATTATTTACGCAAATCGTGAACAACGACGAGTAATATCTCTTATTTATTTATAGGAACTCGTGAATTATGTGTTTGATAATTTAAATGCAAATGTCATAACGTGATATTTTTATTGCATCAGTAAATGTTCCAACATTTGATACATTTGATTCTCTGAATATAGAGAAGCTTACAGAGACCTATTTGCCAAAATTTAGTAATCACCAATGATATACATTTACGGCGCTTGTATATTATTGGAGATTCTATTCGTAGAATAACTTATACTGATAAAATATAAGTTTTCTTGAACTGTATTATTAATAAAATAAATATTGGACAACATCACATACATTACTATGATCCCAATGTAAGTAGCTAAAGCACTTCTGTTATGGAAAATCAGAAGTAACGACGGTACCACAAACACCCAGAACCAAGACAACATAGAAAACTAATGAATTTTCTGCATCGACTCGCCCGGGAATCGAACCCGGGACCGCGGAGTGGCGCACCCATGAAAACCGGTGTACACTGTACACACTACTTGACCGTAGAGGTCGTCAATTAATACGTAATTAAACGTTTTTGAAGAATTCAGTCGTAGAAAGTTCCTCAAACGAGAAGAAATTTGCAAAAATATACGTTTATCCTTTGATGTCAGTCGCAAGACCTAAATGAACATTTTGCAATCGTGTCAAGAAAGAAGTGACGTAATGAGTCATATTCTGCAAATTCAAAGGACTTAAGTGCAGCTAGACTCGAAAAAGCAAGATTTCAACAGCAAAAAAAGTATCTTCAGGAAATCTGCATGGGTTTGAAATGTTTCAAGCAATACCGAATTCACAATTTTCAGATTTTCTAAAGGCACGAATCGTCATTTCTTGAACAATTTATTTCTGTGAGCAACTAATTTTGTATGCTCTACGGTGAAATACATTCAAATGTATTCAAGCCTAATTTAAGCACGTTGGAGCTCCGAGTGTATCCTAGTTGCGTCATCATTACTGACATTGTGCGTATACTATTAAGAAAGTACTACGCATTTAGCAAGCTACCTAACTCATATTTTAACGAATAAATCCTTGGTGGTAGGGCTTTGTCTAGCACAACCTACCCATCTGGGTAGGTAACATCTACTCATCAGTTATTCTTCCGCCAAATAACAGTACTCAGTATTGTTATGTCCCGGTTTGAAGGGTGAGTGAGCCAGTGTAACTACAGGCACAAGGGACATAACATATTTGTTCCCAAGGTTGGTGGCACATTGACGATGTAAGGAATAGTTAATATTTCTCACAGCGTCATTGTCTATGGTGATGGTGACCACTTACCATCAGGTGGCCCATATGTTCGTCCGCCAACCTACACAATAAAAAAATGTTACATTTTTTTAATAGCTAAAATACATTATATTTCATTTTTATTTAGTTTTAATTATTTTCAAGTATAAATACAATAATTGCTATACCAGACAATAATTTAAATTTTTATATCAAATGTTTAGTAAAAGCGGCCGGTTATTATTCCACGATTAGGCCAGAGCGAATTTTTCATATAAAAAAGACTAGTTTCGATGTTATCTGTGAGTCTTGCTGGGTATTACATAATACTTAAAAAAGGGTGTAAGAGTGACCAGGATACAAAAAAATCAAATCTTAATTATCATAGTCTAATATGCATCATTTTCTTTACATGTGTGTAAGGCACAATGCTCACGGGACACAAACAGACGTATTATTTTAAATAATTTGTTTATCTCAAGCCTTTGAGGTTTCCTTTTTTTAAAATTGATTTTTTTTTATTGTTTGTGTAATCTATGTAGGTATGTATCATCGTGTATCTAAATAAAATAAGATAGCGATTTGCATAGAGTCAATTGTTTATGTTTATGATCTGAGATGGCCCAGTGGTTAGAACGCGTGCATCTTAACCGCTAATTGCGGGTTCAAACCCAGGCAAGCACCACTATATAATATATAGCGGTGGTGGTAATATATTTGTGTTTATAATTCATCTCGTACTCGGCGGTGAAGGAAAACATCGTGAGGAAGCCTTCATGTGTCTAATTTCATCGAAATTCTGGCACATGTGCATTCCACGAACCCGTATTGGAACAGCGCGGTGGAATATGTTCCAAACCCTCTCCTTAATGGAAGAGGAGGGTTTATATCAGCAGTGGGTAATTTATAGGCTGTTACTACTACTACTACTACAACTACAATTGTTTATGATGCAATCTGTAGTCTTATTGTTTTTTTTATAACTCGTCCGTGTCAGCCACAACTAGATAATTGTTGCCTCAGTCGTACTGATTGCTTTACCTGTTGCATTGTTGCAAATATCAAATTACATTCGAATGTAATTTGCAAACGTGTTTCCGAAAACTCATTTAATTTTAGGTGACAATTTTTCCCTTCATAATTTATCTTGCTTAATTTGTTATGTAAGGGAATCTTACACATATATTAATAGGGTAAGCCGATTTTTATGCCAATGATTATAGGACGATAGCTGCACTTAATAAATTGGTTTTGGTCTCGATTAGAAAAGTCCCAGTCATTTTTGTGCAGAAAATTAAAGAAGCGACCTGATTGCAATTTACTAAATTGAAAACAATTTAATAAAAAAAATATTATAGACAGAAAAAAGGTACGAAAACTATAAAAACAATTGAAGAAACGTGAAGTTTCGAGAAAGACCAACTAGTTTGTTTATTATGAGTACTGCTTCAAATTATCTGTTTTATACTTCTCTATAGTTCATTTTATACTACAATAATTACTAATATGTATTTGAATGAGTAGACCGCGATGAAATTTTAAAACTTCATCTAATAAATATTTTTTATTTTGCAAAAAAAAATTTCTCCAAATCGCGTTAGATAGTTCGATAATTATCTATATTATTCGAATTTAACTGTAAGAGCTCATAATTCAACATCGAAAATAATCCGCACAACCCTAATTTGCCAGATCCAAAATTTCTACCATCAATCCAACGTAAAAAAGGTTCTCGTACCCCTTAATATTAAGGTTATTCTGCCAAAATCCACATTAGAGCTCAGATGCTTTCGCAGTCCGGAATAATTTCTTAATCAACTCACCTTTGTTTAAGCTAATTGTGTCATTTGCCATTCTATTTGGGCCCAGTTACAAACAGAATTTCAAAAACATTGCCCTGTAAAAGGTTTGTAAACACGTACGGAAATTTATTTTCAGATTTACCCACATTGCTACTTTGTCGCGTTATTTATGTATTACCGGAGTTACGTTGCCTTAATCATTGTTCAAAGTATGAATTATGGGCTGTTTTAAAAAGGGAATACATTATGTTTAAACAAAAGCTTTATTGACATTTTCTATGACATGGGTCTTTAACATGTTATATAATATAATTTAATACACATGAACACGTCACTGTGTTATTATGCTCAGCGATCTGTTTATACTAAGTCAATTGATATGTATCAATTTTTAATATATAACAAAATACTGGTCTACAGACACGCGGTAGAGTGTCAGCCAAGTTCAGGTAACGGAACTGGTCAGTAGCACCAGCACCATAGAATTTTGGACCCATCCAAATGGCTCGTGTTTGAACCCCTCATAGCTTAAACACTATTTGACATAAATGTGTCAAATTGTATAATATATATTATATAGCTCATATATTGAGATAAAGTTAAATAACAAAGAGCTGCTATAAACATAGAATTCTTAATAAAACATGTTTTGATAATTATAATACTGAACTCCTTCTCAAAAATTGTACATAAAATACATTTACGGATGAAACCCTTTATTACGTGTGAAAATATAATATAGTAACAATGACCCAAATTAATTGAGGTATAACTAATATTCCTATTTACCCCTCCTCTTAAGCTTATCATTTGTGTTAGGAAGGGGACAAGAGCCCAAAGGGTCAGGATCGATCCTGTGACTTTATACATCGCTATACAGCCCGTAAACTATTGCGCTATTGACACTATTATATATGTATGTATTAACTATTAATATACAACAACGTATTTGAACGTAATATTTAATAACTAAAACTATATCTCAGAATATGAAGATGAATAAGGTTTGAGTTTGTATACTATTTGTATTCAGTATTACTTTATTTTTTTACTATTTACTTTATCAGTTTTTTTGAGATATTCGAGATGATTACGAGACCTTATAGACAAAAACAATACAGTTGTACATGACAAGGCATGGCTACGAAACCATCTGGAATGAAATCGTGTCACTATATATAATGATGATGTATACCTTAGACTTCTTGGAAACTACCAAACCGCTGAATCGATTTTGATTAAATTTGGTATGAAGCAAACTTGAACTCCAAGAAAGGACCTATGTATTTTTTTGCCCAACACATGACGACCAATCCCAAAAACGCAACCAAAGCCATGTGCAACACCTTATATCTAATAAGTTTATGGTACCTCCCCAGATAGGTTTGCCCGCCCTAGCAACCAACATAAAGCCCTTAAGGCATAAGTATATCGAGAGTAAGATATATTTAAGAATGAAGATATTTGATTTCAACGTAAAATCAATTATCTACAGCAAATACGTTTTCTCTGATAAAATTGTCTCTAGAATTTTCTGAGACATATCATATTATAGTTTAGTTATATTATTTTTATTTAACGTTCCGTTCGTTTCGTTGTGATAACATCCGGTTTGGTATATTTCGCTTCGAATACAATATAATCTCAAATAAGTACTATTTATATACTAATTTATATACTCATCTAATAGATTTTTCCATACTACAACCAGTTAATCCAGACTGTTGTCTCTGGATAATATGACCAAAACTATCTTCGAAGTCGTTTGTAGCATACAGTGCATATAGACGAGATGTCCCAGTGGTTAGAACGCGTGCATCTTAACCGATGAATACGGGTTCAAACCCAGACAAGCACCACTGAATATCCATGTGCTTAATTTGTGTTTTTAATTCATCTCGTACTCAACGGTGGACTAAAACAAGAATACCTGCACGTGTCTAATTTCATATAAATTCTGCCGCATTGGAATAGGGTGGTGGAATATGTTCCAAAACTTCTCCTCAAAGTATGAGGGGGCCTTTGCTCAGCAGTAGGAAATTTACAGGCTGTGGTTGTTATAGTAGTAATCTTTGATTGGTCGAGAATATATTTGTTAGTTCTTTTTGCTGTCAACACACATGTGCAAATGTACAAATATGCTGTTCTTCTGTAATACAAAAGTCTTCTTCGAAAGTCCGACTTCCCCGAGACTAGATGAGGACAGATCGGTGTGGAAGAAGCTAGTCGACATATCGTTGAAAGCATTTTTGGACAAGCACGATCTTCAGTGATGAAGCTCCCTAAGAAGATAATAGATATGTTTTATTGCAAAGATTAGGAATAATTTCAAATTTAAACGCAGCATGTTTATTCGATTTATGTAGGAGCTATATGATTCGAATCTTTTTAAATCTCATTCTGAAATTTAATGGTCTGCATTGTATATATATATATATATATATATACATATATATAATGTATGATATGACCTTGAAAGAACCATCACCAAAAAATATTTAATTTTGTATACATTTATATAATTCATGTTTTCGTAAAGGAATTACGATTAATAACGTAATATTATGTAAATACTTTTTATATATGTATATTTGTCTGTATCAAATCCAAATTAAACGGTTTGTTTTATTAATATAATCTCTTTTTACTAAATATATACGGTATATACATACATAGCCGCATACACCAATTTATTTTTTTTGTCTATCTGTCTGACTGTCTATTAGTTCCGCCTTATCTCTGAAACGGCTGGACCATACGGTAAGGAGTAACTTAGGCCACAACATTTGGAATGACTCATGAAATCGATAGTCATTAGATTTGATCTTGTTTCGTAATGAATAGAAGTGTGTTTTTTTGTTACAGGCACCGCACATTACGGTGAAGATAGCGTCGGCTCGTTTCCATACTTCGAGTACAATGTCCCCAGAAATGTGACGACGGTGGTCGGACAGACCGCCTTCCTGCACTGCAGGGTTGAACAGCTCGGTGACAAGGCGGTGAGTTTCTGATGACACATTATATTTCCATATGTTAATCACTTAGTGATTTACTTATAACACTGCCAATCCTAAGGTCCTGGGTTCAAGCCCCAAGTCGAGTTATAGAAAAGTTATTAAATATCTTTCTGTATAGATTTTTTCTATTATATTCAATATTACAAAATAAACAGTTTGCATACATATGTTGTAATATGTTTTTATTGTAATATAGCGTTATAGAAATGTATTGTACAGTTTTAACTCAACAAATAAGTCACAGGGTTACAATAGCAAAATATAAATACGATTGTTTAACAAAGGAATATTATGAATAGAAAAATAGATCGATTTTATTGGTAGCATTAAAACTATTCTTAACTTTACTACTTGTAGATATAATTGTGCTCGTATGTGCTATGAAAATAAATAATTTGAATACTAATAGCATTGCCTATGTAATTAAAGAGGCCGACAAATGTGAACGGAATCTGTTTATTATTAACTAAGTATTGATTTGACTACTTCGGTCCGGTGAAATGTACCAAAATAATTCAGTAGGCTGGAAACTAAATTTGATATATTCCTAATGTTATATTAATATTTACTTGACCTTCCAAAAATAACTTTTATATTTGAGATATGATGGCCTAGTTGTTAGAACCTGTGCATCTTTACCGATGCGGTTTGAAGCCTAGGCAAGAACCACTGAATTTTCATGTGCTTAATTTATGATATATCATTATGAGCATATCTACATGTGTCTAATTTCAACAAAGTTCTGTCTCATGTAAATCCACCAATCCACATTTTAACAATGTGTTGGAATACGTTCTAACGTTTTCCTTGAAGGGAAAGGGAGTAAAACAGGCTGTTACTGTTTTTTTTATTTGTTTTGTGTTTATTTGTTAATATTTATATACCCAAGATTTATTAAAAACATTGATAACCTGAATAAGTACGTAATCCAACCCTGCATATTACCTTACTCTCTTACCCTGCTTATTTTAAGTGTATAGAATTATATTATGAATATCATTATTTTTATTTATACTAATATTATAAATTCGAAAGTACCTCCGTCAGCTATTTCCTCTTCCCGCTTTAGCGCTGAACGATTCAGATATAATTTGTTATGGAAATAGTTTGAGTCTGCGGGACATATTACATCTTTTAATTCACCCCTCGAGGGGATACAAGGGGGTGACGGTTTGTGTACGTAAAGTTTTATAAATTTCGAGTTAAACCCCAGGCTAAACTTGCAAGTTAGTTTCAAAGGTTACCATTGAAAATCGACGAAGGGTCTAATGTATACTAATATTATAAATGTGAAAGTAACTCTGTGTGTCTGTCTGTCTGTCACTCTTTCACGACCAAACCGCTGAACCGGATTTGATGAAGTTTGATCACCTCTATTCAAGCTCATTTCACGACAAATTATTCATAATAAAAAAAACATCATATCAAAATATTCTTAATTGGAGTACTATACTGAGAACAACCATCAACAAACACCGTTTTTAAACAATTTTAATTTTCCTTTGAAATTGTCCTCGAAGTAGTTTCTGACTCATATAAACGGAACGCTTAATCTATCCTTATTAAAAAAAATTAGTTAGTCAACATCAGCTTCACTTAAAATCAAAAAATAAATAAAATTTTAACAAAAAGAAAAACCGACTTCAAACAAAACACTATTTTAAAACAAATGAATATGCACGAAAAAGTAATAAAAATAATTGCGTATTCAACATATTTTTTAGAGTCTTCCTAAGTTAAATGAAATGAAAAATATTAGACTACTTAAAAGTCGATTAACGATTATATCATGTAGTCATAGTTATTGGTATATTTGGAGCCGGTGTCAGCCACGGTGCCCTTGCCCCAACAATCAAAAGAAAGAAGCGATACGAGCCCCTTGATTGATCCAGTACATTATTGTGTAAAAGGTAATTTGTAAAAAACATATTTGTTAAAGTATTCTCGTATTATTATTATTGTTTTTTGATAGATATACTGTAGGGTTTTATTGGCTGACACCGACTCCAAACATAACAATAATTATAACTACATGATATAATCGTTAATCGACTTTTAATTAGTCTAATATTTTTCATTTCATTTAACTTAGGAAGACTCTAAAAAATATGTTGAATACGCAATTATTTTTATTACTTTTTCGTGCATATTCATTTGTTTTAAAATAGTGTTTTGTTTGAAGTCGGTTTTTCTTTTTGTTAAAATTTTATTTATTTTTTGATTTTAAGTGAAGCTGATGTTGACTAACTAATTTTTTTTAATAAGGATAGATTAAGCGTTCCGTTTATATGAGTCAGAAACTACTTCGAGGACAATTTCAAAGGAAACTTGCGAATAAAGCAAAAATAGACTTTCGAAAATGCGGATTTAATACGTCACGCGGCGTAAACTACAAGGATCCCTCGAAAGAGCTGTAATCGAACTAAGCAAAAAAACTTTGAAAAAGACCAACTATATTTCGTACATCATATGACATCACATCACATACACAAAATTTGATTAAAGATAGTAAGAAATTCTGCCCCATATCGCACCCTAACTGCGAGCCGTATAGGAGTTCCATCACTACATATTATAAAACAAAGTCGCTTTCTCTGTCCCTATCTTTAAATCTACGCAACGGATTTTGATGCGGTTTTTTTTAAAAGATAGTGTGATTCAAGGGGAAGGTTTGTGTATATAATACATGAACAATATAGTAAAGAAACACTGATAATTTTAGAAGTTTGCGATGTGATGTCGTATATAAACAAATTCTGTAGTATATTTAGTATCAGTATTGCACCCGTGCGAAGCCGGGGTGGGTAGCTAGTTGATTATAATATTCGACTATGATAATTACATAAACATAACCACATTACGGAAGGTGACTCAAATATCCAAATAACCTATAAATAAAAGATTCGACCGAGTATCGCTAACGTGCTCCTCAGAATTGTTCCGTTCCCTTCCGTTCCGTTACTTTGTCATGGATCCTGTGCTCAGAACCTTACCAAACTTTCACCAAATTACCCTTGAAGTATATATTTTATAATAAAAAAAGAATTATCAAAATTGGTTAACGTGATTTTCAGTTA
The DNA here is from genome assembly GCF_905220365.1 of Vanessa cardui. Taxonomy (NCBI): domain Eukaryota; kingdom Metazoa; phylum Arthropoda; class Insecta; order Lepidoptera; family Nymphalidae; genus Vanessa; species Vanessa cardui. The sequence continues at coordinate 3,657,806 of NC_061144.1, read as the reverse complement.
TTCACCTATTTGTCGCGCATATACATAATGCAAATTTAAGACTTATGTCGTTTTCACATGGATACCATCATCGGAAAAAAAAATAAAAAAAATGGGACCCCACGGGAAGCACTACCTTTCAAACAAAAAAAAAATTATCAAAATCGGTCCACCCAGTGAAAAGTTATGAGGTAACAAACATAAAAAAAAAAAAAAATACAGACGAATTGATAACCTCCTCCTTTTGGAAGTCGGTTGAAAAGAGTATATATATGAGTATAATTAAATCTATCAAACGATACTTAATCCATGCTTATATGAAAGTAACTCTGTCTGTCTGTCTGTCTGTGACTCTTTCACGACCAAACCGCTGAACCGAATATGATGAACTTCTGTATGAAGCAAACTTGAACTCCAAGAAAGGACATAGGCTACTTTCTTACCTGACACATGACAACCAGCACCCTAAAACGCGAACAAAACCGCAAGCGATTACTAGTTCAATATGAATGGTACACCTCATCAGGATACATCGTTGTTTTTCAACCGACTTCCAAAAGGAGGAGGTTATCAATTCGTCTGTATTTTTTTTTTTTTTTTTTTTTTATGTTTGTTACCTCATAACTTTTCACTGGGTGGACCGATTTTGATAATTTTTTTTTTGTTTGAAAGGTAGTGCTTCCCGTGGGGTCCCATTTTTTTTATTTTTTTTTCCGATGATGGTATCCATGTGAAAACGACATAAGTCTTAAATTTGCATTATGTATATGCGCGACAAATAGGTGAATAACTGAAAACCACGTTAACCAATTTTGATAATTCTTTTTTTATTATAAAATATATACTTCAAGGGTAATTTGGTGAAAGTTTGGTAAGGTTCTGAGCACAGGATCCATGACAAAGTAACGGAACGGAAGGGAACGGAACAATTCTGAGGAGCACGTTAGCGATACTCGGTCGAATCTTTTATTTATAGGTTATTTGGATATTTGAGTCACCTTCCGTAATGTGGTTATGTTTATGTAATTATCATAGTCGAATATTATAATCAACTAGCTACCCACCCCGGCTTCGCACGGGTGCAATACTGATACTAAATATACTACAGAATTTGTGTATTTACGACATCACATCGCAAACTTCTAAAATTATCAGTGTTTCTTTACTATATTGTTCATGTATTATAAACACAAACCTTCCCCTTGAATCACACTATCTGCTCGGCTCCAAATATACCAATAACTATAACTACATGATATACTCGTTAATCGAATTTTAAGTAGTCTAATATTTTTCATTTCATTTAACTTAGGAAGACTCTAAAAAATATGTTGAATACGCAATTATTTTTATTACTTTTTCGTGCATATTCATTTGTTTTAAAAGAGTGTTTTGTTTGAAGTCGGTTTTTCTTTTTGTTAAAATTTTTATTTTCTTAACATTAAGCTCTTTATTCAAACAAAAAAATATTTTTTATTATTATTTTTTTGTGTGAAAGAAGATATGGTTAGAATGAATTGTTACTTGTGAGATGATGTCTGACGAAGAAGTATGGAAGGAGAAGACAAGCTGCACGCATCCCAAGTAAAATTGGGATAAGGGCAGGAGGAGAAGAACTTTAAGATTTTTTTATGTTTTTTTTTTTCGGACAATTATGTTTACTTTACGTCTGCAGTGTTTGTTTGTCCTGAATAAATGTTTTCTTATTCTCATTCATAAGAATTATGGAATCACTTTTTTCGTACCGTTTCAATCTAACAAACAGCTCACTTAACATATAACACTTTATCTCAAAAGTGTATAGTTTAACAAACGTATCTATCAAAAGTCAAATCTGACTTTTATTTTATCATTTCATATAGATTATAAAAATCTATTATTTATGAAAAAAGAAAGAATCTTTTCAAGTCAATGATTTATCTATTTTTATTTTTATTGTAAGCATTTATATAGCGTGATAAAAAATTGCGTGAGTTTCCTTCGAGTCTTATTCAAACCAGAGGTTGGATTTACTTCGAATATCAATATGAGAGATATGATATAAATAAATAAATATGAGACAAAATCACATACATTACTCTGATCCCAATGTAAGTAGCTAACGCACTTGTGTTATGGAAAATCAAGAGTAATGACGGTACTACAAATACCCAGACCCAAGACGACATAAAAAACTAATGATAATCTATATCGACTCGGCCGGGAATCGAACCCGGGACCTCGGAGTGGCATTCCCATGACAACCGGTGTACACACCACTCGACCACGGAGGTCGTCGTATACAAAAATACATTGACGATAGAAATAGATATTTGAATTTAATTTATCTGTCAGCTTATGTACGTTACATAATTATGAAAACGTAGAATACATAGAGGTTCTACTGAAACTTTCTCTTATATTATATAGACATAGTTATAAAAAACGAAAATGACAAGGGTAAATTTATCATCCTAAATAAACATTATATCAAACTATAGTCGAGCGATAAAAAATATAAGTTCGCTTAAAGTTGCCCGTTTCCAAATATGATCTGGAATACGAAATATGCTTCTTTGTTCCACAAAGGGTTGTATTGACATTGTTTATAAGCGCATTGAAATTGATTTCGGAGAGTGTTCAACGATTCTCTTTTGTCTGTGTACCATTTCGATATAATAAGTAGACGTTTTATTGCTTGATAAATAAGAATAGTGTACTTCGATATGACATTCTATTTTCAAATGCCTATAAAAATATATATAAACTCATTTATTGCGCAATAGATATTTTTAAATATCGAACTCTTTAGATATTTTATTACAAGTAATACGCTATTACAAAAAATATAATCAAAATTGTATTTCACAATATCAACTCATATTGCGCACTATTTTTAAATATCGAACTCTTTTAAATTTTTGATTTCAAATAGTACTATTGAATTAAATTGGAGATGTTTAGTGCTTTGATTGGTCCAACGTTTGACCCAACAGCTTATGTAAATTGCCATAACAAAGGATGTTAACGACGCCTATACTGTTATTATATGCATAGACTTTAATAATATAAACATGTTATTAAACCAATAACTTATTAAAACTATCATGAACCAACTTAAATGAAATTTATTTTGTAATTTAAATGATTGTGAAGCATTATTATTATTTAGGTTATATCATTTGATGTTTGAAAAGAGTAACTTGAGTTAGTCCAATAATATTTTCCTATTCATTGGACTATTGGTCTGGTTTCTTTAACTTAGCGAGACAAACCATCTCGTTTATTAAGCCGCCACTCCCTAGTAACTGGTCTACGTCACACTTTTGGCATTTTCTATAATCCTGTAAATTAAATTTCTAGATATCACAAACCAACCAATTAAACATACCCAAAATGTATGCTATGCACTTGATAATAAGTACTAGTTTTGTTTGTGTTTGTATAATACTTTACTTGGTGGTAGGGCTTTGTGCGAGCCCGTCTGGGTAGGTACTACCCACTCATCAGTTATTCAACCGCCAAATAACAGTAGTCAGTATTGTTGTGTTCCGGTTTGAAGGGTGAGTGAGCCAGTGTAACTACAGGCACAAGGGACATAAAATCTTAGTTCCCAAGGTTAGTGGCGCAGTGACGATGTACGGAATAGTTAATATTTCTCACAGCGTCATTGTCTATGGGTGATGGTGACTTACCATCAGGTGGCCCATATGCTCGTCCGCCAACCTATACCATAAAAAAAAAAAAAAAATAATAATATCCTAATATCGGTAAGTCATTTTGTTGCTAAAGTATCTTTAATTAATTTTAAATGTATTTGGTTCTATATTTAAATATGGCTAGTGTGACGTCACCGTAGGTATAAAAATGATTACACACTCGGTTTTCATACTTTAAATCTGTGGATTCAAGTGTGTTGATACAGTTTTTATGAGCATATTAAAGTTTATTAATTTTATAATAAACAGTAACGAAATATACTTGAATTTTGTTTCTGAATACAATTAAAACTATCTATATATATAGTAGTAATTATTAATATTAAATTTATAAAGATTTGTTAGAAACAGTAAGAGACTATATTTTCCACTGCTGTATACACTTGACGCATGAATTCGCAGATATTTGATAATTTCAGAAAAAAAACCGATATAGAAATCATTGGCCAATAATTTCAAGTATTTTGTTATGAAAGTATGAAGAAAAACAATCATATCGCTATTCAAGACTTTGAAAGAGGCTTAAGAGCATTAAACTAATTACACATTTGAAAACACATAACATTAGTATAATAAACGCCTCAATTCATTCACCCAGCACGTAAGTAGGTAGGAGTTCACGCTCTACTTAGTAGCATTGAAAGAAGGGTCATTAGCCGGAAGATTATACCGCAGACAGAAAATTTATTACACGAAAATATGACGCAATATTAATGGTCAAACATGGTTGGAAAAGACTTACATTGCGGGCGATTACTGAAGTATAACAGTACAGTAGTACAGTACAGTGTCAGCCTGTAATTTTCCCACTGCTGGGCTCAGGCCTACTTCGAGAAGAAGGTTAGGAGCGTATTCCACCACGCTATTCCATAGGGGTTACAGTATTTCGTTGAAATAAGACACATATAGGTTTCCCAGAGGAACCGGAAAGGAAAGAAAAAGAAGGAAAGGACAACCAGAGTGTCTCAGGTAAAATGAGTATTATGGGCAACGTAGGTTACGAATAGTCAAAAAATTAGAAAAGAGAACAGTATATCTAAATGTTTCGGATGGGACATTCCATCGGATTCACGATTTAGACACGATAATACATAATGTATATTCTTATATATTTGTTACAGGTCTCGTGGATAAGGAAAAGAGATCTTCATATATTGACAGCTGGAATCTTAACGTATACATCGGATCAAAGATTTCAAGTAAGTGAATGAACTATTGTTATTAATTAGCAGAACGGCTAATTTAAAACGATATTTTTCTATAAGTTAAATCTGTCATATTATATGGTTGAAGTGTAATGGCAGAACGAAGTGAACCTCAATTGATGTTTCAAATAGATAAGTAACACTTGGTTATATTTGTTTGGTACATAACTATCCATCTACGACGCATAAGTAGGTAGCTAACACTGACTCATTTGCCGATAATGCAGCTACGAATATCGGATAGTAATTCCATATTAGAATTCAGCGCGAAACAGATCTTTTATGCACTAGTTTTAAAAGATGATTTTAATTTTTTTTTATGTCATAGGTATTTTTTTTTAATTTTCTAATTTGTTATTATATTCTTCGTAATATCGAGTATATTACGAAGAATATAATAACAAGAGGTACGTACCACGCAATTAAAGAGGCTTAAATAAATAAATAAAATTACCAATGTACAACCAACCTTGAAATCTAAGATGCTATGTCTGTGTTTGTAGATCACTCACACTACAACAGGCAGCATCCATATGATTAATACTCACACATACAAATACCAATTATTGCGTTAATATGTACTTAAAAAAATCGTACTTCGATTATACTACTTTGCTGTCTGATATTCAATATTTGTATATTTTATTTTAGTTTAGATTTTAAATCTTAATGTAGTCTCTAGGATATCTAATTGAATAAAAGCCTTTGGATCAAAGGAAGACACATTTTATTAGCCGCTAACTTGCTTTAGACTTTTATTTACATTATAATGTAATTAAATATATATAATTAATCCTTCTGTTCTACCAGTACTGCCTAGCGGTTTTATCCGTTTGTAATTTTTATTACATTATACTTGTAAATCATTTCAATTTTAAAACGTTATCTTCTCTTTCGTATGCTTCATTACGTGTTGTGCTTGTTCTGAAATGCTTTTACCGATGTGCCGACTAGCTTCCTCCATACCACTCAGTATGTGGCTATTCTCAGGGCAGTCGGAATATTGAGTCCCGTTATATTTTTAATCTGCTCAGACCAGCGCGACCGCGTGATCTCTTACCTTCGATTTTCCCAACTACAACCAGTTTATCTAGACTGTCTGATTGTCTCCGGACAATACGACCAAAATATCTTAGAGCTCGTTGGTAACATATAGTGGATAGTCTGGTATCTTCAGTTGTAAGTTGTCAGACGTTATAACTGATTCCAAATCAATTTTGATGATATTAATATCAAAGGTATATTGGAATACTTCAAATAATATAGTCACGAAATATTTACATACAACGGTAGATATGTCATGATATATTTTATGATTGTACTCATCGTTTTGTAAAATTACTTCGGTAAAAGACAATATTACATATTAATATTACATTCACTACAGTCAGATAAAAATAAAGAATGTATTCGTTTGGTAACTTACATATATATCGAAATAGTCGTTTATGTTCGTTATATCTTCGATATTCCCTGAATAAACACTTCTTTTTTCAAAATAGCCAAAATGCCAAAAAAAGCCAAAAAATATGACGTCGCCAGCATGTACTATAAAAAAAAATGTTTTTTCAACGCTTTGACATATATAGATATCTTTATATATATACAGATTATTATATACATTAAGATGTTTTGAAATGTTTCTAGGTCATCAGACCAGACAAATCAGAGAACTGGACGCTGCAAATCAAATTTCCACAAGAACGAGACGCTGGTATCTACGAATGTCAAGTAAACACGGAACCCAAGATGTCTTTGGCGTTTCAACTAAACGTTGTCGGTTAGTAATTAAGTTAGTAAATTTAGTCAGTCAGTAATTACAGCACGATAGTTTTGAATGATAAATATACACAAGATAGTAATCGCCCGCGGCTTCGCTTGTTTTAGTGTGTTAGTTGTCGTGTTAGGGGTGAGATGGCCCAGTGGTTAGAACGCGTGCATCTTAACCGATGATTGCGGGTACAAACCCAGGCAAGCACCGCTGATTCATGTGCTTAATTTGTCTTTATAAATCATCTCGTGCTCAGCGGTGAAGGAAAACATCGTGAGGAAACATGCATGTGACAAATTTCATGGAAATTCTGCCACATGTGTATTACACCCGCATTGGAACAGCGTGGCGGAATATGTTCCAAACCTTTTCCTCAATAGGCGAGGAGGCCTTTAGCCCAGCAGTGGGAATTTACAGGCTGTTTTCTTGGAGTTCAAGTTTAATTCATACAAAATTTCATCAAATTCGGTTCAGCGGTTTGGTTGTGAAAGAGCGACAGTCGGATAGACTTACACTCACATTTATAATATTAATATAGATTACAGATGAAGGAAAACACTGTCAAGTAATTTTGGGTGAGAATTTTTCATATGTGAAACCATGTCGATTTGGCTCAGATGATGGAATAAGCTCCTAGCCTTGTACATAAGAAGCAGATAACATATATATAGATAGCAGTGACATATATACAGACTGTTATTTTAATCAGTGTTTCGGTGATCTAGATCAGATGAGAAAATTAATTATGTATGTTTGAATCATCGCTTTGATCTCAATAGCTTGTCATACGACTCAGTATATTATATATGTGTATATCTTTATCAAGTTTTAAGACTAATTGTAAATAAAATTTCATCATTATTAGTAAATTGTGTGGTCAGTAAAGTAAAGTAAAGTAACAGCCTGTACATTTCCCACTGCTGAGATAAGGCCTCCTCTTCCATTAAGGAGAGGGTTTGGAACATATTCCACCACGCTGTTCCAATGCGGGTTGGTGGATTGCACATGTGGCGGAATTTCAATAAAATTGGACACATGCAGGTTTCCTCACGATGTTTTCCTTCACCGTCGAGCACGAGATGAATTATAAACACAAATTAAGCACATGAATCAGCGGTGCTTGCCTGGGTTTGAACCCGCAACCATCGGTTAAGATGCACGCGTTCTAACCACTGGGCCATCTCGACTCAATTGTGTGGTCATGGTGATGTAACAGGTCTGGTCTGGTCTAGGATTCTGTTTTACTTTACTTTACTTTTTTTTACAATGATTTTTTTCGTGGTATAGGTTGGCGGACGAGCACATGGGCCACCTGATGGTATGTGATCATCATCACCCATAGACAATGATGCTGTGAGAAATATTAAAAATTCCTTACATCGTCAATGTGCCACCAACCTTGGGAACTAAGATGTTATGTCCCTTGTGCCTGTAGTTACACTGGCTCACTCACCCTTCAAACCGGAACACGACAATACTGAGTACTGTTATTTGGCGGTAGAATAACTGATGAGTGGGTGGTACCTACCCAGACGGGCTTGCACAAAGCCCTGCCGCCAAGTGAACGAGTATAGGTCGAAATTTTCAACACGGCTATGCCGATTAACATACTGTATCAAATTATCAAAAATATCACACGTCCTCATAACTCATAGTTTTGAGACAAAAGATTTTACATATTGTTATTATATTATATCGTATGAAAATAGCTGTATATAATAATTTAGTCCGAGAGAAGTGTTCGTTATTTGATTGATTATAGAAGGAAAGTAAATATAACTAAGAAATATTTTTCTTAATATTTCAAAGCAAACTTGTTAACGGTAAACTTAGCTCTTAAAGGGACTTCTTGAAAGAAACGACTCAATTATTAAAACAATTGAATCTTAAAAACAATTTCGGGTCTCAATACAATGTATTTTATTATCACTAGCTGTGCCCGCGATCTTTTGCGCATCTGAATTTATCATAAAAAAAAGGTTGTTAAGTTACTCCTTATTACATCAGCTATGTACCATTGGAAGTCCTACCAAAATCGTTTAAGCCGCTACATAGATTAGCTGGAACAAACAGACGGACAGAAATTAAAAATAATACTTTTATTCGTTTTATATACCGCGTATACATAAATTTTATAGTAGTAGTAGTAAATTAGCCTGTGAATTTGTTGTCATGGTTTTGAACCCGCACTCATCGGCTAAGACGTACGCGGTTACGACATCTAACCGCTGGACAATCTCAACTAATCAATACGTTTTTAAATAAAAAGCGATTATTTTAATATTACAATCAGACACTCCAATTTATTATATGTAGATTTAAATGTATAGATTTTATCGTACAACTTTGATTGACGTCAAATTTGATTTAGCTCTAAAGTAACGATTGAGAAACATTTATAAGAATATTAATACCGTAAAAAGAGAATAATATTTCTTAAGATTTGATTCGAACATCTCGTTTCTAGTCTCTAGTGTCCGATACAATTATACGACAGAGAAATATATATTTTCCTTATTGAGGATACGGATGTAAAGATTTTTATCATTTAACAAGTTATCCTGACTGATATTATAAATGCGAAAGTGAGTTCTCTATACTTTTTATTGAATTGGTAGGTGATTTAATGGTAAATTATCTCTCCCACTTATACGCCAATACATCTTCAATGCGCCACTAACCTTGGGTACTAAGTTATTTTGTCGCTGGCACTGGCACGAAACAATACATAGTATAACTCTTTGACGGTATAAATATAACAGTCTGTAAATTTTCCACTGCTGGGCTAAGCCACAGGAGAAAGTTTTAGTTTTTTTTAACATATGCCACCATGCTGATCCACGTGGCAGAATTTGTATGAAATTAGACACATGTTTCCTCACGATGTTTGCCTTCACCGCCGAGCACGAGATGAATTATAAACTCAAATCAAGCACACGAATATTTAGTTGTGCTTGCCTGGGTTTGAACCCGCACCGATGATCGGTTAAGATGTACGCGTTCTAACCACTGGACCATCTCGGATCTATACACCAAGAATATATCAGATCTTAATCATGCCATTTAGCATACACGTTGGCTACAGAAAAATACATAGAACATCTAACATCTCCACGCTCGACCACCCCTCCCGCTACCCCCTCTACCTCTCACAGAGGAGAGCGGAAATTTCATTGTTTTAAAAATGCCATATACCAGGATACGTGAATCTTACGAAGATAACAAGGAAATGAATTTATATCTGCTGAATTTGTGTTTATGATGCATACCGCGTTTGGGTGTTGAAGGAAAACCCCACGTGGAAAACTGTGTGTATCAGATGAAATAAGATATTTCGAATAAAGACTAAGCCTTAAACCTTAATTACGTGAGTAAGCTCCAAACTTTCTCGTTAAGACAGGACTTAGTCCAGCAGTGGCAAATTTACAGGTTGTACCTTTTAAATATATTCTTAAGAAGGAAGAAGAACAATATTAATAAAAATGTCAAATTATAATAAACTAATTCCTTATTGAGCGAGCTCTATATAAGCACATACCTCCCCATGATGACGTCATCTTCATAAACACTGCTCAGTACATTTTTAAAATTATCAATATCATCCATTTTGATCAAGTATATTTTATGTCTGTATATATTAAAGGAAAAAAAATGCTTGTAAGGGAAGTAATAGCTGACTATTGTATGTGTGCATATTACAATAAAAGTATGGCCGGCGAGAGACATACTGTACATTAAATCAAAAAAATGTCTTACTAGTCCAGAGAAGGTTTTACGTTCGTCATAAATATCAATTTATTTAACATTTTACTATACGGACCAGAATAGAAATGATAAAAAAGGTCAAAAGAAACTCAGTATATATAATAGGTACCTTCAAACAAACTCAAGAAGGAAAGATAATAAAATACACATAAAATATAAGAGGCAGTACGATCGCACAACAAAAATATATTTGATTTAAACGCACATCTTTCAAACGATCATAGTAATATTGTCTATACTAATATCGTTATTGCAAAAGTAACCAAATTTGATGTAATGTTGGCACGAAACAAGCTTGAGTTCTTTGAATTTGAAGGACATTCGATTGATTATATCTAGCACCTGACCACTAATCCAAGTAAACAATGACATGAAAAATTTGAAATAAACATTTTATACCCATTTTTACTTTGAATTAAATGATGTTCCATATCTCTCTAGCCAATAATCAGTGCTGTGTTCCAAAATTAATCATAAACTGCAAATGTTGGCTGATACGAGGATAAAAATTAAAAACCGCTCTCCTGAAAAAACACAAATTTTGTCATACGACTTAATGCGTGGGAGGTGTCGATATATATGTAAATTATTTTAGAAAGTTTATACATAAAATATTCAACTTAAGAATAAGTGGATATCTTAAACGACATTTTTACCTTATAGACACACACACACACACACACATAATACAATACACGAACACACAAACACCAGTACTAATAAACAAGTTGAAGAATTTGTAGAATATTTTCTCTGATGTAATATAATTTTGAATGATGCACGCTATTATTTTACTATATTATATTAAATACTAATAGTCGCCCGCGGCTACGTTCGCGTTTTAGGATGTTGGTTGTCATATGTCAGGCCAAAACAGTAGTCCTTTCTTGGAGTTCAAGTTTGCTTCACACGAAATTTCATCAAATTCGGTTCAGCGGTTTGGTCGTGAAAGAGCGACAGATGTACAGACAGACAAAGTCACTTTCACATATATAATATTAATATAGATTTCAAACATAGCTGTGGCTTACGTGATACAATTTCTAAGATTCATTTATCATGATATAAATTTGCATTATTTTTTAACATTTTCTAACTTTACTAAGAGCGTGACGCTGCAAAATACCTAATACTTGACTTTGAAAAAATGTTAGCTTATTAATGAATGCGGTCTAGCGTCTTCTCTGCACTTAGCTCGAATTGACCTCACCTCGGCTAATATTAGCTAACGTTACATTTTTTTTAATATAAGCCATAATCATGCAAAAAGACTACACCTATTTCTATTCTTGGCAGGACTTTGTGAAAACTATATTGTAGGTAGGTACCACTATCAGATAATCTGCCGCTAAATACTAATAATAATATTTACTAGGAGTTGTTGCGTTCCGGTTTGAAATTTGAGTCAGCCAGTATAACTACAGGCACAAGGCACACATCTTAACACTCAACGATGATGGCAAATTAGAGTGATGAAAAAAATGATAATTATTATTTCTGACATGATAATACATAAAATAATAAATAAATAATTATGAGACAACTTGATAATCTACATCGACTCGCCTGATAATCGAACCCGGAACCTCGGATTGGCGTACCAATGAAAACCGGTGTACACACCACTCGACCACGGAGTACGTCAAATAGTGTCAATAACCCCCGTACTACCTATTAAATAAAAATATAAAAACTTTTTATTACATAGACTCTTTCTTATTTTCTTTAAAAACAATAAATCAGGCTTTTATAAACAATCTGATGTCTAACAGCGTGTTCCATATAACGTGCATTTAGATACGGATCACGTACAAATGGTAATATATATTCTTGGACGTTGTTTTGCATTCATCAAAATTCAACTGTGTTTTAGAAAAATATTGTTTAAAATTGCCATAATACTCGAATAATTTGTAAGTTGTTGTTACTTGATGGTAGGGCTCTGTCCATGCCCGCCTGGGTAGGTAGGTACCACCCACTCATCAGATATTCTACCGCTAAACAACAGTACGCAGTATTGTTGTGTTCCGGTTTGAAGGGTGAGTGAGCCAGTGTAACAGGCACAATGGACCTAGCATTTTAGTCCCCAGGATTGGTGGCGCATTGACGATTTAAGGAATAGTTAATATTTCTTACAGCTTCATTAGACAATGACGCTACAAGCCATATGCTCGTTAGCCAACCTATTCAAAACATATTGCATTGTTAGTGCTTTCGTTATATATTGAATATTTAATAATCTTTATCATGACATAGTATAAAACAAAGTCGCTTACCGCTGTCCCTATGTATGTTTTGATCTGTAAAATCACGCAACGGATTTTGATGCGGTTTTTAATAGATAGAGTGATTTGAGGAAAATATTCTCTATATAATACATGTACAATACAATAAAGAAACACTGATAATAATTTTAGAAGTTTCTATTGTATTGTCGTAAATAAACAAATTTTGTAGTACATTTTGGTTTCCGTTATTGCACCCGTGCGAAGCCGGGGCGGGTCTGTAGTATACTGATAAATAACTAAGAATTCACATGATTAATATTATTCACTTAATAACCGGTTACTTTAGTTATCATATTTATAATACTCATATTAATTTCAAGACCATAAAAAGGGATATCGTATCACAGTTAACATTTTATAACACGATATTATAGAAACAGTTAATTAATTTTATTATCGTTGTGAATATCTTAATATAGATGTTGTGTTCATTAAATATCGATCCAGTTATAACCAGTTAAAACCGGTTTCCGTGAACTATTGAATCCGTTCAACTGATTACTATTTATTCGCTATGTTAAACTAACCTTTTTCTATTCCAGTAATTATATTTACTCTTAACCCGGAATTCTGATGAAGGCCGGTCTTAATAAAGGTTTAGTGATCAAAGAGTTGTTAGTTTTACAAAGGATTGTATTAATATCTCTGTGAATATTACATTAGTTATCTCCGTAACATATATGTCAACAACGACCTCCTCTATATAACCAAAGGGTATAATATAGTTTCGTGATTTTATGCGTGTATTCGTTGTATACACATAAAATATGCGTATATATTACATACATAATATATAATTGTATTTAGTTAACATGACTGTATTTTAAAATGTAAAGTTTTAACTTAAAAGGAGTAACATGAGTTTCTACACAATCTACTACTCACTAATCTACTTTCTGAACCGGTGGTAGCGTCACTTAATATAGTTGTTAAATGACGATTCGAAAGTATTTGTAAAAGCCTACATGAATTGAGTATACTTTGATTTGATTTGACTAAAGGAGACCACCGGTTTCCAAACAAACTTGGGCCTGACGTTACAGGGCTCCAATTTAGCCCTCAATTAGTACTTATAAAGATATATTGCTGGGCCAATTTTCAGGGTGATCTGCAATGGCCAAATCAATAAAAAAATTATTAAATATATTTGAGGTTATGTCAATTAATTCTGTTTTAAGTTCGATAAGTCGTGTATATTAGGGCTTTAACAATATTATTCACAATTGGCGACTACCAGAAAACAGTCTGTCAACTAGGCCCATCAATATATACCCTACTACCGAAATAACAATTAAATAAATTCTCTGATATATACCTACAACACAAACTGACAGATTCTGTCATCCCAGCATTTTAGGTCCCACAGACGCGACAATGACACATAGTTGCTGAAGATTCCTTCAGCAACTATGTGTCAACTATGTCCATAGATATCGATTTTAAGATTAAAAATCGATGGATCAATCGATCATTAATAAGTCTATCCCGATTATGTACGCAATAAAAAATCAGTATGAAGACATTTAGTGCATAATTTATATATTTATTCATTATTATTTTACTGTATTAAATAAAAAACCATAAATATTTCTAAAGAATAAAAAAACAATTTCATAATCGATTAATCGACATTATTTCGTATCGATTTAAAAGTATATCTCGTACGGTTACGTACCTTATACTTGTCATTGACAATTGTTTAAATACTTTGAAGATGGTTAATCTAACGCTTACGGTAAAAAAGCATTTACAAAGTCAGTTCGTGATTACAGACTATTGATTTGCTTTTTTTTCATACTTGGCCATTGCTATTTTGGTTAATATTTTTAGGGTATAATCTGAAAAAATAGACAAGTTTTTTGGGATAAATTTCATGTTTGTAACGTTGTGTTGGGCCCAAAATCGGGTGTCTCCTTTCTCGATTTTGTATGAATTGAAAAATGACATTTACATAACTATACAAAAACTCTTATATGCTGGTTCGCATGTATGTATTTGTAGTAAGATTTTTGGAATATTTAACTAATCGATATTGTAGTTCAAATACATTCGAAGTGTTAGCATATTTATTTTAATATGATCATATTTTATTGTTTTAATGTATTAAAGTATTATCAGCATAAATAATTCGATTTAAATAGTTGTCAACATACGGTTTTGACTAAACTAAATTGTTTTTTAACTAAATCAAAACCGGATGTTGCTACAGTCGGAGGAGGGGCGTGTAAACATTAAATACTAGGAGTAAGCCTAGAAATGGTCATTCTTACTTTAATCGTCGAATTGGAAGGAACGAAAAACATAATCAATCTTGTATCAGTTTTGATTGTGAACCATTTCAGGAAAGATAAAGTATTGATTGTGAGGAGAGTTTTTGTATTATTCCAACAGAAGATATGTTATTTGTTACCAATTCCAAAAATTCACCAACCGTATCTTATGTCAATAACATCAAAGAGATGTTGAGCTACATCCTAAGAACTAACACGGAATTAAGAACATCGATACTAAAATTACAAAAAGTGATAAGCGACATAGACTACAATAATTAAAACATTTAATTTGTATATTACTTAATTGTAATACGCATCAAAATAGCGTATCAGCGTAATTTAAACGTCAGATAAACCAATACAAATGCAATAACAAATCAAATCCTTAATAGGGTCTTAAGTTTTTATACTCAAGTTTTTTAACTCAAGAAAATTGAAACTCAAATTGAAAATTCACACTGAATTATTTAAAGCAATGAATTTCATAGCTATGTAGCTAGACTGGTAGTAATTAATCAAATTCACTCTGCTCAAAGCTGAGATAACTAACATGGCCCAGTAATTACTTAGGGCATCTTAACCTCTAGACGACGGACCTACTTCCCGACTAGGACAGTCAAAGCCCAGACGATGTGACTACATTCATTCGTGTAAAATTACACAATAATTGTTAGGTCTTTTAGCTTCTGGAAACCTTTTTCATGAACAATTAAAAAACTTAGAATTACCTTAAGAATAGGTGATGATGTTTAAGTCGTGTAATAATCTATACTAATATTATATATACAACAGCCTGTAAATTCCCACTGCTGGGCTAAAGGCCTCCTCTCCCTTTGAGGGGAAGGTTTGGAACGTATTCCACCACGCTGTTCCAATGCGGATTGGTGGAATACACATGTGGCAGAATTTCTATGAAATTTGTCACATGCAGGTTTCCTCAAGATGTTTTCCTTCACCGCTGAGCACGAGATGAATTATAAAGACAAATTAAGCACATGAATCAGTGGTGCTTGTCTGGGTTCGAACCCGCAATCATCGGTTAAGATGTTTGCATTCTAACCACTGGGCCATCTCGACTCTCACTAATATTATATATATGTGAAAGTAACTCTGTGTGTCTGGCTGTCGCTCTTTTACTACTAAATCAATGAATTGAATTTGATGAAATTTGGAATGAAGCAAATTTGAACTCTAAAAAAAGGACATTTTTTTGCTCAACACACGACAACTGACCCAACTGAAAATAAATAAAGTGACGATCTTAAAAGAAATTATTTTTATGAAAAAATACATTAAACGTATTACACTAATTATAACATTATACTTATCGATAAACTCAATGATTATTGTTGTGCAAATAAAACTACACATTGAAAAAATAAACAAGCATTAGATCACCTCTATTCAAGCTCGTTTCACGGTAAATTATTCATAATAAAAAAGACCATCAAATCAAAATATTCTTAATTTGAGTACTGTACTGAGAAGAACCTTCATCAAACACAGTTTTTAAACCATTTTAATTAAAGACTATATGACTATAATTAAATCTATCAAACGATACTTAATCCATGCTTTTTATCGTTAATATGATATTGTATCGAGTAATAAAGATGATAAAAAAGCGTGGAGTTAATACTTGCTGCCTTCCAGACAGAATAATAATGTAGTATACATACATACGCGTACCAGTTTATCATTTGTATTAAACTTACATGACTTTTTTATGATGAAAAAGAGTAACTACTGAGTTTCTTTCCGGTTCGTCTCGGTAGAATCTACATCCCGAATCGGCGGTAGCTTCACTTCCAATCCAATCCATCAGCCCATTTCCGACCACTGCTGGACATAGGCCTCTCCAATTGCACGCCACTGAGATCGTTCTTGGGCTACTCGCATCCAGCTCCTGCCAGCCGTCTTGCATAAGTCGTTACACCACCGTACGTAGTGTAGGCCGTCCTCGGGACGGCCTACACTACGTTTGCCGAAATTAAGCTTCACTTAATAATTGCTAAATGGCGGTTCAAAAGCCTGAAAAAATTGTATTTTGATTTTTATACGACTTTTTTGTCAATACTTTCTTAGCATGATATTAAAATTTAGCTTATATAAATAGGCCAACTTAAAAATAAATGTAGAATCTTATAGAAACGAATACTGTGCTCCAGGAAGGATGTATTGACTTTGCGAAGTCGGATACTCGGTGTTGTAAGTTTACCTTTCATCCTGGTGTCTACAAAATGATTGTATTAATTGTTTCTTTCAAAAATATCTATATTACTGGGAATTTATTAAATATGATATTGTTGTGAACATATGTATATTATATATATTTTTATTTCTAATTATTTGAATTTGTGACGAACTCCATGGTCGAGTAAAAAGCTGAGATGGCCCAGTGGTTAGAACTCGTGCATCTTAACCGATGACAGCGGGTTCAAACCCAGGCAAGCATCAATATATATATGTGCTTAATTTGTGTTTATAATTCATCTTGTGCTCGGCGGTGAAGGAACACATCGTGAGGAAACCTGCATGTGTCTAATTTCATCGTAATTCTGTCACATGTGCAGTCCACCAGCCCGCATTAGAGCAGCGTGGTGGAATATGTTCCAATCCTATTCCTTAATGGGAGAGGAGGCCTTAGCCCAGCAGTGGGAAATTTCTTTTCGGCTGTATCAGCTGTTACTTTACTTTACGCTTTTACAGTTATGTATGTGATGTTTTCCAATGTTTATTTATTTAGGCATCTGCCTAATCATCAGCCATTTGAACATCTGTCCAATTTAAAATCCTAGCGAAACCTCCTTTCACAGTACCAATTTAATATCCACGATCGTGAAATTTAACAAGGTTTTAAGAATGAATTACAATGAATTTTCTAACCATTAAAACTTCCATTCTAAATCTTAAGCCTCATTGTGTTCAAAGTTGTCGCAGACTCGACAATTGCAGTCTACGCCGACATTACTTGCAATTTGCCTGTTTCCTGACTACTTCATGTCCGGAACTCTCGCCTTTTTAATGATATGGAAAATTTTATCGTTCTTTAAACTTCATTTGGAATTTAACGTCATTAAGAATTAATGGACTAATGTATTTTATCGGTAAAACATTCTTATAAGATAAGATACATAATCATTTCTAGCTATGCAGGACTTACGTCTTTTAGACTTAAGTTGTTTCAAGTTACGTCGAACTGTGTTTAGACACTTTTCATCACGCATACTTCAATTATTTCAATTCATTTCAAGAGGTCAATATCAAAGCAAGAAGAAAAAAACGAAGCAATCTCATATGTCTCGACTTACTTCGTTTTTTCGAGAACCTAACATGCCCTAAGTACGAGGACTGCCTATATACCTGTATTTGCAATATAGGTCACGTGGTCGATCAAGAATAACGCCATACTTCTGATGATTTACTTGTTATGAAGTATCAGGAACCAAAATATATTAATACTAGTAGTCCACGGCTTCGATAGCGTTTTGACAACCTACCCTAGGTTGTCATGTGTTAGGTAAAAAAGTAGCCTATGTCTTTTCTTGGAGCTCAAGTTTGCTTCATACTTTCATGAAGTTCATTGGTTTGATCGTGAAAGAGCGACAAACAGAGTTACTTTCACATTTATAATATTAATATAGAAATACATATTTACCGCACTGAGCTCATGATTGCACAACTATGGGTAGAGGTGACGTAGCTAAATTTCATTCGAAAAATGCTGTTTTCATCATAGTGTTTTCTTCGTAACCGAGGAAGACGAATTTATAAAGACAAGATTATGCTTTCAACGAACTCAGGAAACCGCTATCATCATTTAACTTCCTCGTAATTTTACTAGACACACATATGTAATTACAATTATGCAACATATATTTATTTATATAAGAATTATTAATATTAAGTACTTAAATATATACGTAGAATGGAGAATTAAGCAGAAAGTGAGCGAGAATGTAAGCGGCATTTCCCTTTTGAAGCGTAATACCCATCGTCTTCATCCTTTGGGTAAAGAACGAACCAGCCCTCCAGTAGAGGCAACAAGGCGAGGTGTTATACTTTTAATAAAGTTCTCTGCACTACTACTCATTCACAATGACATAATTAGACACATATACACATACAATACATATATATATATATATATATATATACATATTCAAATTGTAATAACTCTATGTATTTTATGTGGGCGTGGAAGAGTTAATCCTTCTTTTTCTTAACATTAAACTTTAACATTATGCAATGTATAATGTGTGGAAAAATAAACAAGTATTATTAACATTCTCAATTTATATCCTGTTATATTCCCAACTTTTACTAATTACCTTTTGTTCTGAATATATCGTCACTTCAAATATATAATAAGCCCCCTTTCAACAATAGCCCTGTCAGATAACACACAATACCGACACCGCAACAAAGACCCGGTTATAATATAAAAAATATTTATCATTGCCTTGGCTATACGCGTAGCAACTCATTTTTAGGGTTCCGTACCGAAAGGATAAAAACGGCACCCGTTACTAAGACTTCGCTGTCTGTACGTACGTATGTCTGTCACCAGACTGTATCTCAAGAATCACGATTGCCAGACAGATACTTCTGTTTCCTCTATAATAAAATTAGGGAGGGCTATCAAACAATGCGGTGCGATTTTTTTGACGTTTTATATAGTACGGAACACTTCGTGCAGGAATCCGACTCACATTTCACCGTTTTTCTATAACGATGTCAACCAGTGTTCTACTGTAAGGACATACTTTGTAAAATTATAAAAACTGATTTTTTATATGCGTGAAGTTATAATACTATTCTTTGTTTTACACGCATAATTAAAATAGAGCATGTAAAGAATGATTTTCTAATGAAGTGATCTTTTCTTCTGCTATGAAATACGTACACTTGGTATGTGGTCACCACCGCCGTAAGATATTTTAATCATTCGATACATTTCCAATACACTACCAACTTTGGGAACTAAGTTATTATCTTTGTGACTGTAGTTACTACTACTCTTCCTTCAATTCACAAACCAAACACACACACATGAGTATATACAGTGTGAGTACATACAGTGTGAGTACACACAAACACACATGTACAAAAGCCTCACCACCAATAAACCCACTTACCTAATAAGTAATATTACTAAAAGCTTAATAAACCATTGTAAAGGGAAGTTAGGTAATTTTACTTACGATTAAATAACATTAAAATATCTTAACATATTCGTAAAACGTTCTTATAGGCGAATCTAATTGAAAAGTAAACATTCTAAAGGAAAATACTTTTACAAAGCGTGTGTGAACACACCCTGCAATAAGGATATTAAAAGATCCACGAGTAATTGTTTTGTTTTCCATTTTTTTTCACCAAAGTGGGCAATAGAATGGCACTCTAAGGAATATTAACCATTCCATACATCGCCAATGCGCAACCAACCTTCGGAACTAAGATGTTATGTCTCTTGGTCTATAGTTGCACTGGCTCACTCATCCTTCAAACTGGAACACGACATTACTGTGTACTATTTCGCGGTAGAATATTTGATGAGTGGGTGATACCCACCTAGACGTGCAAAATATTATATATCTTTCAATTCTTGATAATTGAAATAAATATTACTTTCGATACGCCTTTGTTATGATGACTCGTAGCACTATTATTAGATACAGCGTAGTGTTGTGATAATTAATTCATCCGCAATATGGAAGTATTCATAAACTATTTTTATTTGTGTGTGTATATTGTATGATATATTTGTTCTATATTATATAACGACAAAATAAAACAAAATTATATCTAAACAAGTCCCGTTTAATCCCTATCCCTTGGGAATCCTGAAATCCTAAAAATAGTTTTTAGTTGTTGTTATAACCTACTTGCATGCTTAATTTCAAACCCCTAATAATTATAGTTACGGAGATAGAGCTACTTTGGTTTGAAAATATAAATCCCATTTATTCCCTATCCCGTGAGAATTTTGAAAAATCCCTTCTTAGTGCACCTCTAGTCCACTCCGTCTCTAGGTCCAGTAGTTTAGGCTGTACGTTGTCTGTCAGTCACTCAGTCACTCAGTAACGGAACAGTTTTATATATATTGATTACTGTACGCAATACTACGAGTACGTATAATATTTCTATTATCAACGATATATTGGTTTTTTAAGATAAATTTAAATATATCATTGACAATTACACAAGTAATTTAGTTTGTATAGGGTTCTTGAAACAATGATATATATTATGTTAAATTTTATTATACCTAAATGTAATATTATTAATATTACATTAAAATAATAATAATAGTATTAATCATATACTAATAATATAAATAGAACACGATTATTTGGAATCATAAATAAAAAATTTAACAAAACCTAAAACCGACTCCAAATTAAACACTATTTTAAATAAATATGCACCAAAAAGTAATAAAAATAATTGCGTATTTAACATATTTTTAGAGTCCTCCTTAATAAAATGAAATGAAAAATATTAGACTACTTAAAAGTCGATTTACGATTTTACAATGTAGTTATAATTATTGCTATATCACAAAATCGGTCCACCCAGTTAAAAGTTATGAGGTAACAAACATAAAAAAAATACAGACGAATTGATAACCACCTCCTCGTTGTTAAAAAATAGTCTCCGTTTGTTCAAAAACAAAACATTGTTGAAATATTATATTTTTCTTAATTGAATTTCTGAACTACATGTACATGACTACATATTCATACAAATACTCAATCGTTACGTATAATATACATATATTACTACATATGTATAGTATACGATAAATATGAATATTTATATATATATTTGAACACAAAATATAAACATTACATATCAACTATTAAATTTATTCTTTATGTTTTATAATGTATTCTATCAAATGCACGGTCATTTTTATTTATTGCAAGCTGGTAAGCAAATAGGTCACCTGCTGGTGTCACCTTTGTTCATATACATTAACTTCGCAAAAGGGGTTGTAGCTTTATGTTTACGTATTTTAGAACGATATAATCGCTGTGATATGCTTTATTTATTTACCTTCCACTATTTAAATATATTAAATAAATAAACATGAGACAACATCACATACATTACTCTGATCTCAACGTAGCTAAAGCACTTGTGTTATGGAAAATCAGAAGTAACGACGGTACCACAAACACCCAGAACCAAGACAACATAGAAAACTAATGATAATATACATCGACTCAGTCGGTAAACGAACCCAGGACCTCGGAATGTCGTATCCATGAAAACCGGTGTACACACCACTCGACCACGGAGGTCGTCAATAGGATTAGGTTGAAGAAAGCAGAAAATTGCAGCGGTTAGTCAAGGTTTACAGAACTTTCATATCTCAACTAATGATTGCAGGTTAAAACACTAGTCAGTGTTAGTCTGTCAGTCAGTAAGTCAGTCACATGTATGTAACCTACTAAGGATAATTGCTAAGGGAATAAGCGTAAGGTTAAGGTATATAGGCATATCTACAAAATCACATTGGAAAAACGTGTTGGAATACCAAACTTCCACAATAAAATGTAAACCTTAGACCACTAGTAAAGTTAACGGACTATATAGTTTACTTTAAGATGTCTTCCAAATGGGAAGCGAGTCATTTTCGTTACATCATATCGAAATCTATGAACAGATCGAACTACTCGTTCGTAGAAGATAAACAATATTTTTTTAAGTATAACACACACATGCACAACAATCATTCATACACACACGTATACACATTCACTTACATCATACTCGCCTCATACAAACACACATGCACTTTGTAGTAATTATTTATTTGAAGTATATTTTTTTATTAATATAAATTAAAAGATTTTTCTGAAACATACGATTTTATGAAAGATTGGGTCCCTCTGACACGTATCTATTATGCTCACACAGAGAGACCCTACCTTAAATATGCTATGTATACTTTAGCAAAGATTTTTTTATTATAATTCAATTCAGTTGATCACAAAAACAACATACCTCAGACAATATAAACTAACTGGTACAAGAGAAAACCAATTCCGTTCCTATCCAACTTAGATTGGCCGATGACACTTTCTCTTGCCTATCAACTTAAAGGTATTACAAAAAGTCGTCCGAAAACATTCTCGAAGGCAGTGAAAAGATTAAATCCCTGAAAGAAAATCTTCAAGGTCGTTGAATATACTTGGATTTAATCTAAAATTTGTTTTAGGGTATTATTTACTTTTTATCTCGCTTGCGTTCTTTGCTAGATTAAGGAACGCGTTTAATAAGAATCCTGCCTTTTTATTAAAACTGTTAATAACTCAGAAATTGCTATAACAAGAGCTTATGACGTAATAAAGTGCTTTCCTTTAGGTTATTAATCTCGTGGGAGTGATTAATTAGAAATATTTATCGAATATAATAAATCTTTTTAGTCTCGATTCGGGCGAACGATTAATCAGTACGAATACAAGGCACAGCTAAAAATAATTAGTAACTTTATTAAAACTAGTCAACTGCTTTGACTTCACACAAATACAAGTAACGCTTAACCTTAAAATATTTTTCATATACAACCTGACATCAACAACAACAAACAACAACAACAGCCTGTAAATTTCCCACTGTGAAGAGAAGGGTTGAAACATATTCCACCAAGCTGTTCCAATGCGGGTTGGTGGAATACACATTTGGCAGATTTTTTATGATATTAGACACATGCAGGTTTCCTCACGATATTTTCCTTTGAATTATTTTATAATACAAATTTAAAAATTTAGCGAATGTAAGATGTATGAGTCACAGGATCTCTCTTAAAACAAGTAAAGTTTATGAACTTAAAAGAAGGGGTAAATAGGAATATTAGTTATTTTAGTTAATTTGGGGCATTGCAAATAATCTTTAAGAAAAAAAATATATACCACCTACTTGTTATAAATTTTACGATCAAATAGCAATAATTAAAATTTAATAAACATTAATTTTCCAAATAGATGAATAAATGTACTTCAGCTAAAATATTGGACAACATCACATACATTACTCTAAAGCCAAAGTATGTTGCTGAAGCACTTGTGTCATGGAAAATCAGACGTAACGTCGGTATTATAAACGCCCAGACCCAAGACAACATAGAAAATTCATGAACTTTTTCTACATAGACTTCGCCGGGAATCGAATGAAATCCGAACATGAAAACCGGCGTACACACTCGACCACGAAGGTCGTCATAAATCGTCAATGTATAATAAAACGTTCAAACAGTTTTCAAAAAATTGAAAATTACAAACAATATTATCATAGTAAAAAATAAATTATAAATTACAAAGTTGAAATTTACTCAAGTTGGCTGTTTATTTATAAATTTTACTAATTGTTTAACCAAATACGAAATAAATTAGCGTGCACATTTGATTTTATAATCCAATCGTACTGATTTAATTATAATTCTGTAGTACTAGTAATTTGTTTAACAATAATCCTGTATGTTTTTATACGTAAATATTAATATAAGTTTTCGGCATAACATAAAGATAATCTACAATCATATTTAAATACAAGACAATAACATTTTAAAATTACGTCATATTTTTATTTCAATAAAATAATTCAAAACAAGTGCGGCGTGTTTAGTATAATCTGTATCACTTTAACTCTTCTTTGGATGATGAAGGAAGGGGTTGATTAGGATTTGGTTACGTCAAAACAGTTAGGAAAATATTAATTAAACAACAATTCAACTAGGTGTCATCCGCGGCGTTTTAAACTTAGATCATCAGGTATATTAGGGATTAAAAGTACTTCCTTTCTCAGAGTACTAGCTTGCTTTATACCAATACCTCAAATTTCTGAAGTTTGGCTGTGAAAGACAATAGGCTATTTGACAATGCGACAAAAAAAGTGTCAATTCTTGTAGTCAGTATATATTATGAGTTTAAAAATGGTTATTTAGTAACGAAAGTTAAAAATAACACTTAATTTATTCATAAATCCAACAAGAACAATCCTCCTCTCCCTTTGAGGAGAAGGTTTGGAACATATTCCACTTTCCGCTGTTCCAATACTGGTTGGTGGAATACACATGTGGCAGAATTTCTATGAAATTTGTCACATACAGGTTTCCTCACGATGTTTTCCTTCACCGCTGAGCACGAGACGAATTATAAAGACAAATTAAGCACATGAAATAGCGGTGCTTGCCTGGGTTTGAACCCGCAATCATCGGTTAAGATGCACCCGTTCTAACCACTGGGCCATCTCGACTCAATCTCGACTCATAAATCCTGATGAACGAATGATTGACATGATATTTTTCGGCAAATATGTACTAGAAATAAAAATATCTACTGGCTTCCTTAACCTATACTAAATAATATAAAATGGATTTTAAAAACCAATCAAATAGCCTATTGTGATACTTTGGCATTTATGATATTAATATAGCTGTTTTGTTTTATATTCAGTGTGAATCCTATTTAAGTATATATCTACATATATTACCTTAAGCACACGACCGAAGTGATATAATTTTCCTATAACTGAACCCTTATAATCCCTAAATATCTATGCGAGTCACATTAACAATTTAACTTGGCGAATAAACCGATATGTATGGAGCCTCACATAAATATGTTATGTAATTATATATGTATGTTATTTTAATAAATATTTCTTTGTGACAGAAGCGAAAGCAAAGGTTCTTGGTCCAGCTGACTTGTACGTGAAGACAGGGAGTTTGCTGTCACTGACCTGCATCCTGAGTCAGGGTCCTCATGATCTGGGGACCATATTTTGGTATAAGGGTATGTGGTTTCTTACTTTTAATATTAATAATAACAAAGCCTTTTTTATTTCCTTTTTTTCTACATTTAGATTTTCTATTTTGAACGTCCCCTAACAGTTTCCAGGTTTTCCTTTCCTGTACGTTCTTCATCCAGTCTTTTCCAGCTATTTCTAGAATTTCATCTACCCATCTTTCTTTGAGAATCCTCTAGCCTTCTTACTTATAGTTATAAAAATGTAGACGAGCAACTCGGCCTTGATATAGTAAGCAAACTATAAAATCAAATTACAACAGGTGAACAAGCTGCCAATCAAATGGCTTCAGTTGTGATAATTCTTGTACCTAAAATTGCAGCAGTATATACTAAGAACATTATAATTTCCGAAATTATGTTTAAAGTTTTGACAAAACAAGACTTGAGTTAATGGCCTGAGGGTAACACGTTAAAGATCCATTTACATTACATATATAAACGTCTTGGTACAAAGGGTATATAAAGTTTGTTATTACAATTAAAATAACCCTTTCCTTATTCTGTCAGAACATGTGATTTAATAATTTAAATTCATCAAAAAGAAAACGTAATTTGGATTGAAAAATTTATGAGATTGTGTCACGAATCATTACAATTTTTATGAAGATTTAAAAGCAACCTAATTAAATAATAAATAAAGGTAGTAGCACAGGTTCAGGTCAATGAGTATTGCCTATCATCTATAAAATAACGTCAATTAAAATGACGAGAAACTATTATTTGACTATCATAATATCTGTAGAAATAATTTGTAATTAATTTACTGTTCATAGAGTTAAATAATTTGTAGCGAATTTTGAAAATGTAGCTTTAAGAGTATACTAATACTAAATGCTTCGACCCAATTCCATTTTTAAAAATCCTATCTCGTGGCACGCCCTATGATTCTCGCTTTGATTGCACCAAGTACGATTTCGAACTACTTTCATTTTACACTTTTATAACAGAAGCGATTCTTTTAGACCATTAATTGGACGGAAACTCGTATCTTCTGGCAAATTGCCTATTTGTTGCCGTACTTGCGTTTCTGGTGGCTTCGTTCTTTATTCTTGCTCTATTACGTTTTAACCAGACGGAACAATCTTTCAATTGTCTGCCATATTTCCGTTCCAATAAACTTCTATTATTTGTTTGTATTTCTGCAGCGTTCATGGTTGCGTTCATTCACGGTGTTTTGTATTTACAATATTTGCATTCTTTTTTGTCCTTAATATTTCTTCTATGTCCAATTTTTTAAGCACAAAAATTTTTACAGGATCAAAATTAATAGAATATAAGGAAGTAGATGCGAATGAAATTGTGGAAGAGCCAAGAATCAGGCTTCGAACAGAATGGACGGAGCAGCTTACGTCTCGTCTCACGATCGACAAACTCCTGCCGACAGACAGCGGGAACTACAGCTGTGTGCCGACGATGGCTGAGGCCGCGTCTGTCAATGTTCACGTTATAAACGGTAATTAATTCACTCATACTGTTTATAATAGTAATTGATATTTCTAGCGAACTTTGCTTTCAATTAAAACATTCGTTTCTCATGTTATTCAATTCCAACTCAAAATCTCATCTGAACGACGGTGAGTTATCGAATTGATTTGAAATTTTGTTAATTTGATTTCGAAATTCGAATGCGGCTTCATAACTTCTGAAGCTTAATATTCTATTAGGACGTGTTTGTAAAGCCATTAAAACGCTCTTTGATACAGCGTTAAAGGTATTTAAATGTGTCCTGATACATTATCCTGTTCACATTTGAGTAACTTCAGACGTCTTTTATAAATAAAACTACTTTAGGCGTTCCTTCTGTAACGTAAATGCTTTTTGTAGATAAATAAGTATGGAAAACTTGCCTCCGTTGAAAGTCGGTGGCGTGAGTTTCGAAATAGACTTAAGTTCTTTCGATGGATGTTTAGTAAGTTTGATAGCGGAGATATTATAAGATATGGATTTTAGTATAATACGCGGTGTGGAAGTGTCGAGAAAAACTTTGATATTAAAGTGTGATATGGGATTTGTTCAGCTTAATAGCGGTTGTTTTTTATATTGGAGATAAAATATATTAATTTCTGATATTATTATGCGAATATATTGCGAATGTTTATCAATGCCAAAATGTATTAAGTGAATAGTTGATTTCCTACTGAATTGACATTTTAGATTTTTTTTATTTTCGTTGTGTAGTGTGTCTTCCATACGTTGCGTTCATTGCGGTTTATCTTTGATAATTTTATAATTATGTTTGGTTAATAATATGGAATAATGACATTAATTATACTCAACATTTAATTACATATTTTAAGTCTTCATAGACTCTCAAAGGGTGAAATAAGAGTATCGTATCCTATCTGTCTGTAGCGTACATAAAATATTGTTAGTTGTTAAATAGAAGAAACATAATTAACATTTTCTCTAAACTCCCTCTTTCTCTCTCTCTATTTGTTTAACTATTTTAAACAATAATTTTTTTCAATAATTAGATATTTCAAACGACGCATACAATGACTTAAAAAAGTAGTAAAGTAGTTAATCTTATACAGGAAACATATTATTAATATAGTTAAATAACAACTAAGTTACAGTTGTAGTCGCTTTGTAGTTCGTGAACGTAGCTTCAGAGTTGCTAGCAGCAAGTTTAAGTAATTTATTACTTGTAATATTATGCCATTAATGTGACAACAAAATCCTTATTGAATGCTAATTGAAACCTACTTGAATTCTAATGCAAATGGAAGTAAACGACACATTTTAAATAAGAGCATTACCACAAAATAAACATAAAATCTAGATTAGATAAGTGACTGTAGAATACTTAAATGATGAGGTAGTTTGGTACTTTAATTTATATACATATATAATATCTAAATTTGTGAGAAGAGTTGCAGAAATTTATTCAATGGTATTCCTATCATTAATATTAATTTGTAAAACGTAAAGGATATTAAATAAATGATTATTGTGGGCTATCCCTAAGAGATAGAACATATATCATTACAGACTTTTCTTAACACCTTTTTAAAGTGTAATACTGTAGTATATCAATTTGACAGCATTTGCAATTTAAGCGTAAAAACATTGCTTAATTTACGACACCTTTCCTATTGAATCAATCTATCTACTAAAAAAAGATATCAAAATTCAATATGTAATTTTAAAGATCTAAGAGCCATAGGGTCAGCCAATGGTAAGTTATTTTGTTTTATACTATGTAATGATGATAATGATCAGCAATGCAACCGTGCGAAGCCGGGCAGGTTGCTAGTATAGTTATAACATTTATAAACAAATACTGCTAAGAGCTGTATATCATTCTACTGGAAATTTAGTTAACTTAAATGCACACTGCTTGCTTTAATTATATTATCACGACGTAAACGATATATTTTGTTATCTTAAAATAACAAATGATGATTAGGTCATTACGAATGAGTTGAGATTCATTAATATAATGGAATGTTACATAATTGCAGACGATTAAACATTCTCGCTGAGATATAAAATACAGTGTCGTTGTATAAAGCTTTCACTAACCGACACGGTTGGGTCAAAATTATCCAGTAATGAAGCAAAATTACACGACTGGCCGTAGACTATTTGTACCTAATTATTGTATTTTTACTTAGTAGTCAGATAATTATAAGGATTGTTTTGTTTTAATAAATCTGGAAATATAATGACAGTAATACTGTAAGTTGTAGGAAAATTTTGAAGGAGGATTCGATCTACACGAATATCATACTAAGGAATATTTGTTTGATTCTTTGTTAGGGGTAGCCTTCGAAACTAGTGATTATTTTTGTAACTTTTGCACTGTAATATGATATAAATAATCTTATTATACAATCCTGAGCCGCGTATTTCGATAGCTTACCGATATTATATACAATTTTTTTTTTATTATAATGTCATTTTTATACATATTACACATACACTATAAGTACATCAGTGTGATGATCGAGAGTAAATAAAGATACGTTTTCAAGTCCCTTTACTCAAATCAATTGGAAGAGATAATCTGAAATCGTAAAAAGTTCAGCAAAGGACCAACGTCACAATTTTCTTCTACTCTCCTAACCCAGTGTACTCAGGGAGGACCTAAGAATCTGCTGTTTTCTGTGCCATTAGGCGAACGAGGCAGTTTCCATTACTTAGCATAATAAAATCGTACAATGTCATATTTTTTCCAATAATAACGAAATAGTTCCTTAAACAATTACTATTATGTCTATAAATAAAAAATATCCCAATCAATAAATCACTACAAAGATTATGAATTTTTGCGATTACAGTTTTACAAAAACGGTTATGTATTTAGTGCAGTCGAGGTAAGAAAAGGTTCGTCACATTAAGATCTATATTCGTGTGCTCAATATGAGCGATAATCTACTCTACCGATTGCGAATGACATATTGCGTCGCAATGATTTGATGTTTAGATTCAAAAGGTACTAAGAGTTTAAGATTTGATATTATGAATTTGAAAAGTGACGAAGGTTTTCTTAATCTGACTGTACATAAAAGACTTTTATTTTTAGTCGGTTTATATCTAATGGTACGTTTTTCTTATCAGGTGAACATCCAGCAGCGATGCAACACGGAAACGCGAACACAGCGTCACCGTGCGCACTATCCGTTAACTTAGTAATTTCATTGTATTGCACACTTGCGACGATCTACACCAGCACTGTTGACGGCTTCAGATGAAAATTACACAAAACCTAATAGATTCAATGCAAGCGAGTGTAAATTAAATAGATATAACGTTGTAAAGACTTTTACATTTTGTATAGAAATCGCGTATTTCAATTGGACCGTACTGAAATGTTATTCAATATCATTCGAAATTATTCAATGCAATCCGACGACAAATTATTGAATAATAATCGATATTTATGTTTTTGATTATTTATTTATTTTTGTTTAAATAATTGAATGTGTTTCAGTGCGGTCCATTTGATATACAATGAAGAGAGTTAAAAAGATTGTCATTATTATCTGATGTAATTAGTTTATATAATTTATATAAAGCAATTCGATAATATTTTTAGAATGAAAACTATCTCGACTTAGATATCTCTTAGATTTTTCATTACTTTCGACTTTTATCAGACTGAGTAGAAGAAAATAAGTTAGAATTGAGAAAAATAACGCAACCTCCTTTATTATGAAATAACTTAACATTTATTTTAATTAAATAAAAGCTAACCGCGCTTTTCAAAATGTTTAGCGATTGAATAGTTCTACTATGCTTCGTCTTCTTCTTTCGAACGTTAAATTCGGAGTGATAGAAAGAGACAAGTGTATACATTTTCATCTACGTTTGTAAGACTTAGATAGATCAAATAATTGAATTGTTCTTGTATTACTTGATGTTTATTTTAATTAAATAAAAGCTATTCCCTTACTGAAGAACGTTGTATAGTTACGCAATCATCTGTCTCCTTCTTTCGAATGTAAATTTACACATTACAGAAAGGGAGGTGTGCTAGAAGAATAAACACGCTAATTAACAAACTTCTGTTTAGTTCTTTAATTTGATACCGTTTTAATTTTTATGTTTCATTCATTTCGATTTCAATGCTGACGGAAATTATTGCTGGAAAATATCCCTGCAGTCAGTGGATTGTTTAGTATTGAGTACCTACGAGATAAATTTTATATAAATAAAATCCCCATTAATTGCCAGCAAATGTATTTTAACTTCAAAACTTTTTTCAAATATTTTTGACCTAAAGTAACTTTTGCTATAAATTAATTACTTTAAAGGCTATTTACGTATGATATTATATATGTTTTTGAGCACTGCAAATTCTATTGTAATAAGGCAATAAATTAATTGAT
Organism: Vanessa cardui; assembly: GCF_905220365.1. Classification (NCBI taxonomy): domain Eukaryota; kingdom Metazoa; phylum Arthropoda; class Insecta; order Lepidoptera; family Nymphalidae; genus Vanessa; species Vanessa cardui. The sequence continues at coordinate 3,626,173 of NC_061144.1, read as the reverse complement.
ATTTTAAATTTAAAAAACTCACTGGTTATAAAATATTTGTTATATTTATTAAAATGATTTTATAATATTTTTATTGATATACATTATAGTTTGTCAAATTAAAAACACGATCGTGTCAGTGATAGATATGGGAATCGTCAAAGAAAAATGAGTCCAAACTCGAGAAGTTTCCACGTAGCTATAGAGCTCCACTATCAACTAGGCTACATAATCAAATCACCTAGAATGTGCGAAATTGCATTGTGTAAAGTTTCAAGTTAATAATTCTGTGTCAATGTATCCATAATTTAATTGATTTAAATTATATTAATCCTAGATTACTAACCTTATTTACATATATTTCAATGAATCGAAATAATCATTGCCGCAATAAATAATGAAAAATAACTCTAAAAGAATCACATTAATACGAAACTTTGTCGATTCGACGATTCATGGTGAATGAAACGGTACACCCTACACAAAAACAAAAATACGCACCGCGCGAGCTGTGAGTCGAAAAAGATTCGTCGGAATCTGGAATGCATACGACGATGGATTTACACTTTTTTGAGTCTGTGACGTCATTTCGTCGAAGTTTAGTAATCTAGGGCTAATACAAACGTTGGTGCTTGATATCAAAAAGGTTTTTTAACGATCGATTACAGCAAATTAAAAATAAAACGCACTTATAAAGAATATTTTCGAAAAGGCATGATCGAGTGTTGACATTATATTATTTAATTCCAAATTTGAAAATTTATATTTTCTGTAAATACAACTCTGTTAATATTTAAAATTAATTAAACACTAAATTCACTGTTCGAAATAGCACCGATCTCTTATTAATTGTAGATTATTTGCTAGATAATTATAATTAGAATTATTAATTTATTGATATTGTTTAATAATAATAATTTTAAGAATGTAAATAATTGTAAATAATAATATTTAAATGTATGATTATTTCCATATGGCAATATTGTTTTTAACTTTACAATAAATGAAGTGTCTGATCCCGTTACGTATTTTTCGATTTTTGATATAGGATATCATAAGATTCACGTTTTATTCTAATAAAATATGTATTTAGTCAAAACAGACTTCATATTATTTAATAATGATGAGTCTACATCGAAATTATTATTTAGTTAATTATAAAAATAAATATGTATTAAATTACAATTTTTAATATTACCAACAACATAAAAATAATGTAACACTAATAAAATAAAAATCTATATTATTTGTTATCTTTACATAACTATAACAAACTTATAAGATGTAAAAAAATGAAAACTTGTTGGAATATTTTCATTAATTTCGTGAACATATTTTAATTACGAATTCAAATAGATACTATCTGTACTAAGATATAATTCTGGAGAATTTGTTTATTTCAAATCGATGAATAGTTTTCGCGTAAAATATTGGGAAGGGCTATAAACATTACAGGGCTATAGGCTACGACCAGGAGCAGAAATATTTGCTAATATAGATATAATAATTATAGCCTCTAGTTTACGATAAGAATAGCTATCGAAACATACGTAATGGGATTTCCAGAAAATTCTATGGAACGTTTTTTAATCACAGAAATTATTAGAGAAAACAGAGAATATGTAATAAAACTAGGTTTAAGGTAAACTTTGACAAATAAATATCGTAAAGTATAACATTTGTTTTATTGTTACCCTTAGTTATATGCAAATGTCGCATAAGTATAGCGTTGTAAGAAATATGTAACCTGGGTGCCTTCAAACGAGGCGTGAAGAGGCATCTTGCAGGCCACCATGGCGAAGGTGACTAGTGCAGCTCATTCTTGCTGTGCGTACTAGTCTTCTTCACGTTTGGATTCCATTTCCACTTACCATCAGGTGGAGTGGAGTCATATGCCTAACCGGTAATTATAAAAAAAAAAAACATTCTTATTACGACCATTGCGCCACCTTGTGTCTGGTCTACAGAGGCAAGAGACATAACAGCTCAGTATTAATTCCACTGGCTCACTCTCCCATCAACCCGGAACAAAATAATACTCGTTAACGGTAAAATATCAGATAAGGTGGTAGTCCTGGAGGGCTCGCACAAAGCCCTATCATTAAATAAAATTTTAATTTCATTCAAAAGACCCCTTACATTTACATAATTATGAAGGTATTATTTTAGCTGCTGAGTTATTCTATAAAAAACATTCGAAACTCACCTCAGAATACGCGCGAGAAATATCAGAATTTGATATGCAACAACAACAACAGCCTGTAAATTCCCACTGCTGGGCTAAAGGCCTCCTCTTCCTTTGAGGAGAAGGTTTGGAACATATTCCACCACGCTGTACAAATGCAACCCGCATTTGTACACATGTGACAGAATTTCTATGAAATTTGTCACATGCAGGTTTCCTCACGATGTTTTCCTTCACAGCTGAGCACGAGATGAATTATAAAGACAAATTAAGCACATGAATCAGCGGTGCTTGCGTGGGTTCGAACCCACATTCATCTGTTAAGATGCACGCGTTCTAACCACTGGGCCATCTCGACTTGTCACAACTGAAATACGACTTGAGTACACAAACACACGGCTAAGCTAAATGAATCACTAAATAATACATAGCTATTTTTAGTTAAGATTACTTGCAGAATTAGAGAGTTTTCACGAGTAACGTTTGTATTTATATTCCATGTCATATTTGGTGATGAAAGAAAACATCTTTTGGAAACGTGGACGTCTCAATAAAGTTCCGTTTGTATTTTATTTCGGGTCACGGTCCATTCATCGCTGTTCGTGACATCCGATTTCATGATGAACGTCCGAATCAACGTCTCGACGCTAAATTGTCAAGTCGACACGACAAGTCGATAAATAGATTTATTATAGTACAGGGAATAGTCAAAAAAAAAAATCAAAATAACTTTATTCAAGTAAGCTTTCACAAGCACTTTTGAATGGTCATTTTACAATTAAATGAAGCTACCATCGGTTTGGAAAGTAAATTAGATAACTCTTCATAAAAAACTTATGTAGAGGCATTGCGATACATACCAGATCGGCATTGAAATATATAAGAAAACAAACACATTTATATCAAATTATATACAGTAGTATTCCCAATACTTACCATCAGCACTATCATTTGATGGTAGAGCTTTGTGCTCGTCTGGTTATGAATAAAACACTAATAATGAACACTATAGTAAGTTGTATCGCATTAGAATATAAATACATAGCTACATTGGTAAGCAATTTGTATTTTAATAAAAGGTATGAAATATTTCCTGACAGACAAAGACTATTTCAATAACAGAGCAATAAATATCATCACGTATTTATGTTTGTATGTTTCTAGTGTTAGATGAAAAATGTAAATAACAAAACTAAAATCACAATTGTTATACAAATCATGAACGCTTAGAATGGTAGCAAGAACGCTAGCAACATTTCCATGTTGAATCGCAATTCCGATTCTCTGGGCGGAAAATGAACCAGCCCTCCTGTCACCGGTGGAGGCAAATGAGACGGGAAGTTGATCTTCTAAAACTTTTCCATTTATCTTCAAGTGTTCCAACTATTCGAGACGTTTGATATTTACAGTTAAACGTTTCAAATCGATATGATATATTTTAAATAAGCATATCATTTTTAAAATAACATTTTAACAAGAACAATCATTTTTACTTTTTTCTTCAAAAATTGATAACGAAACAAGCAAAAGACGAGAGACATAATGTCCCAGAGGTTAGAACGCGTTCATATTTAATTATTGTGGGTTCAAATCCAGGCAAGTACCGCTAAATTTTCATGTTCTTAATTTGTGTTAATAATTTCATCACGTCCTCAGCGGGGAAATCGTCGTGATGAAATGTGTATGTGACTAATTATAGCGAAATTCTGCTACATGTTTGCCTTGTTGGGTTCAGGTTTGAAGGGTGAGTGAGCCAGGGTAATTACGGGCACATGGGACAAAACATCTTAGTTTCCAAGGTTGGTGGCGCATTGCCGATGTAAGATGTTTATTATTTTTTACCGCGCCATTGTCTATGGGCGGTAGTGACCACTTACTATAAGGTGGGCCATATGCTCGTTCCATAAATAAGATCTAAAAAAATACCAACCAACCTATTCCATAAAAAAATAACTATCCCACACAATCTATCAAAAAATTAAGTCTCTTTGAATATACGATAAAAAATAAATAATTTCAATAATCTAACCTTGTCGAAACAATATATTCTGCTAAGCAACGAAACACATAAGGTTCCAAGATCTAAACAAAATTGTTGAGTCGAACTTGTATTAAAATAAATATATCAGACGAGAAACAATGTAAATACAATATTTATATGCAAATAACGCCGAAATCTCGTCATAAAACTCTACCGTAAAACCGGAGAATGTTATTTTTTATACGATTATCTTATTTGAATGAGAATATTTTATGTATTGTATTCTTCTGTTTCGTCGTTTGAGAATAAATACTTGAAAACATTTATGTTCAATGGCCTTGCTTTATTTATTATTTAAATTCAAACGTGCCTTATATTTTTGTATGTGAAATATAAATTGGCACCCTTTGGGGGTCAGTGCTATACATATCGTGATGATAAACGGCATGAATCTCATCTTATCACCTAAGGCTTGACCTAATTTTGTATTGAATTCCTTTAATTTTGTCATGACAAAAATTCTTCAAAACAATACATTAATAAAAGAACACGCGATCGGCTTTCACAGAGGTTTAGGTTAACTTTTTCTCTTGAAGTTTGTATGCTTCGGACATACTCTTTCTGAGTCATAGTAAGTTTGTCGTTTTAATTTATTTTTGTTTTAATGACGTAAAGTCAGATAGAGGATCGTCTATTATTAAAATCCAGAAGTAGGGTAAAATAAAAAATAAACTACACAAAACTAATCATCAATTTCTTATTTTATTTTCATTACGACAACCAACATCAATTACAATATCACATACAAAATATAAATTACATTTCAGAATTATCAAGGTAAGAGTTATTAGTATATTACACGATAATTATTGAAAATATAAATTAATGTATAATTGAGACTACTAAGTTGAAATTGAACAGTATTTCAATTCTCACACTTTCTAAAACCAACATAATTATTAGGAACAATTACTACGAATGAATATTACAAAAGCTATCTTAGGACCACCACTTGCAAAAGCTCGCACCAAAGTGAGTCTGATCCCTCTGACGTAGCTTCTTTCGTCTACCCGACACTTGTCAAGCCTTAATAAATAATTGGTAGGTAGGAAATGCTGGCTATATTTCCTTGAAAATTCTCTTACTATATTGTTTTTAAAATCACTATTTTAATATACTTATTTTCACTTCTGATCGATTAAAATAATGACAACCTCCGTTGTCGAGTAGTGTGTAGACCGGTTTTCATGGGTACGCCACGCTGAGATCCCGGGTTCGATTCCTGGCTGAGTCGAGGCGCTTTAGCTACTTACATTGGGATCAGAGTAATGTTTGTAATGTTCTCTCATATTTATTATCCGGCTCGAAGGAACATTGGAGACCCGCATAAACAGGCCGACCGTCAGGGCGTCACGGTAGCATGCGTTAGCGATCCCGTGGCGCCCACCGAAAGACTGAGAGGGTACTGCTGTATTTTTAGTGGGTAAACCCCGTGAACCTGTCCAGGAAACCGGGGAGTCTCCCCCCTACCTTCCATCACGAGAGGAAAGCGTGTAAAGCGTTATTCCAGTGAAAAAAAAAAGCTCTGAATGTTTGTATTACCGTCGTTACTTCTGATTTTCCATAATACAAGTGCTTTAGCTACTTACATTGGGATCATAGTAATGGATGTGATTTTGTCCAATACTTATTTTAAAAGAATACGTTATGACCAATATGTATGGATTCGAGGCAGATAACATGTTTCATTCTGATAATATGAATACGATATAACAATATATGAAGCTCACTTGTCTCAAAGCGTCTCGTTCCCGCTATGTCACAGCTATGTATCAAATTTAATACATGAACTATAACACTATATGTATGAATTACCATCTCAAATCTCACTTAGCATTGATTTCGAATGCATTTAGCATATTCAAGCGTATGATAGAAACTTAGTATAAGATACTATCGACGCCCTGTGGCTTCTAAGGAATTTAATTTACTATCTAATATTGGGTGAATTCTTGAAAGAGATCTCTATATAGGTAATTAAATATGTTTATGTTTTCTTAAAGTCATACTTGGCAAACGAGTTAATCTGATGGATAGTGCCACATCATATGGACAGATGTGTTACCAGTCTTTAAGGAATGAGTTAGTTTAGCCAAGTCAAAAGGTTCGGAAAAACCACAGTGGTACTACAATGCAGAGACTGTTTTGAAATTGTACTGCTGTGTTATTTTATCCATCAATGTGTATTGTCTATTTTTAGTGCGATAAAATAATGAGTACAAAATATTAAAACGAAGTTTGATAATTTACGACCTATAGAAATTTTATAATCGTATACAAATGTGTACTCAAGCAAAAGTGCAATTTCTAGTGGAACGGCATCCCTACCGAAGACATATCATACGTTAGTTTACTAGCTTCACGCAATTACACGCGTGAGAATGTGTAATAATTGTCATTATCGTTATTAATTTTTTTTCGTAATCAAATTTTTTACTAAATATATATTTTTTAATAAATGTGGTAATGCTCCTCCATTTCGGTGAGGGTGGTCTAAAACAAAGGTGCACTTTGCCAAAGCTGGTGATATTAATGTACAAAGGCGCTCTCATAATCTGATGCAATTCAGACACTACATAAAAGTGTTCAAGCGCAGGAGTCACGAGTCAAACCGTTGCATTTACGAGGACTTTACTCACTTCTAAATTTCATACTCAAGTCTGTTTCCAAATTCAAAATTTAAAAAGTCTCTATTCTTTAAAGGCAGTACTTTAGGATCTGATATATCTAGCCATTAAACAAAAGAGGCAGTTGAAAACTTAAATACATTATAAAACCACAATTCTGTATATGTGCATAGTGTTACAACTTACCTTGAAGTATTACAATTTCCAGAACTCATAACACCTCAACGACGCTTCATGGCTTCCATTTATACATTATACAAACGTGAAGTTCTGCTTGCATCGTTCAAGCACCTTAGCAAGAAACGTTTTGACTTGCTCAAAGCACCTGAGCAAATTGTTTTGACATTCAACCCCCTTTATATCACGACACGTGATTAAATATACATATCAACTAAATATACATACCATAACAATCAAATATAATTAATGAATGTACAATTACTGAATGTTGATGAATGAAGATTATTTCAAGGCAATGAAATACTAATTCTTAACATAGTTATAAGATTTTTATGTGAACTACAAAAAAAGAACTACATAATTAAAAAAGGAACCCCCTTATTGCTTAGAATAATGGCGCTGAAAGAAATATTAAACATATTTTGCATCGCCGATTTTTTTCTGTAACCAATTCTGAAGCTTATTTTCCCAACTTAATTTTTCTCCTAATTTCTCTGAAATTCTTACCAACCCAAAACAAAGTATGTTTCATATCAATCTGATTCCTTTTGTTTTTTCTAAAAAAACTTGTCAGTTATAAATTATTTCATAACATTAATAGTCGTAGACGGAAATCCAAACCAAATCCATGGAGGAATTTGTGACACTGGCGATGAGTAAAATAATACAAGAGACGTAAGTGTATTATGCCGTTAATGCTGGGATTACACTAAGGCTTAATGCTGTTAATCATCGCGCTATTGAACACGATACATTGGTAGCCATGACATAACGCTCTGTTTTTGTTTTGGCTTTCATAATCTCGTTAGGTTTAGGTTTGGGCTATCGTGTTGCGGTATTTCGAAGTGAATTCTTTTTTTTTAAAAGATTCAGTGTTTTATATTTGTTTATGTTTAAATAGTTATAATGCATATCGGTTTTAATCTGTTTGGCTAATGAATACTTTTGTTGTACTACGCGTGCTTGATTGTGCGTGAGTACTTACAGTAATTCCTTTTTGCGAAGTAAACCTTGAATACAATTTTAGTAAGGTCCATGAATTGTGGAAGATTCAATAATTATAACCTACTTTTAATAGCTCATCGGACACTGGATTTGTTTTCTCTTGAGAAGACTGATGTTACCGATACATATTTATATCGATATCTTTTACCGCCGACCACGAGGTAAATTAGAATCATATAAATGTAATGACGCTTTTCTGATTTAAAGACCATTGATTTAGGAACTTGCCGTATTGTTTCAAGTTTACTGAATGAATAAAGTAAGTAAAGTACATTTTCAACTTAGATAAGGCATCCTTCACCGCCGAGCACGAGATGAATTTTAAACACAAATTAAGCACATATATATATAGCGGTTCTTACCTGGGTTTGAACCCGCAATCATCGACTGATATGCACTGGAAGCAAAGATGTTGTGTTATCACCCGTACTTACACTGGCTCAGTCACCCCTTAAAACGGAGCACAGCAATAAAATTTCCTTCTTTGCGGTATACTATTTGAGTGTATGATAATAGATAAACCGCAAGCAACTATTGGGTCCTGTTTATGTTAATAATAATTTTAAACTTAAAGTCACACCATTTCCACAAAAACCATAACATTCATAATTGGATTTTCATCTGATATAACATGCATGAGATGGTTGCAATAACAGAGATTGGTCGATGTAGCGCGTCGTGTTATACTGTAATTTATTTTAATTCGTACGTGGTTCACTCCCGAATAAAGACTTTTTTGTGGACAGGTTTATTCAATATCGAAAAAAAAGCGATTTCGGCACATCGTTTTGCTTTCTATTTATTTCAGTTACCTTTATCAGATTATTTCGGATTTTTAAAGTTTTTATAGACTGGTGACTGTTATTACGTTTCGTATATGAAATGTTGCCATCTAACATATTTAGCCTAAGTAAGGGATAATTTTGCAAATGCGAATTTTAGCGAATGTTTCATTTGTTTATAATTTATGAATATAATTTGACCTAGTTTGACATTGGTACGATCGCTTTTCTTCTCTTGCTTTCAGAGGCAAATCCTACTGTGAAATAATGAGAATAAAGGAATTAGATGAAAAAAAAGTCAATATAATAATATATTAAGTAAAGCAATTCTTTACACAGAAAGGTCGAATTTTGTTTACATATATCGTCTTTATTTCGTATTTATTTATATTTCATTTTTAATGATTTATCCTATCAAACGCATTCTGTTCTGTTAAATTATCTTTTCTGTAGTAGATATTTTGCTTGGTGAGCTACTTCTCAGCTCATTAATTCTACTATTATAAAAAGGAAAAATTTGTATTTTTTTGTGTGTGTTTGTAGTGAATAAATTCAAAAACTACTCTATCGTAAAACTCTCTCCCTTAAGATGAAGTACGTTACTTAATTAAAAAACCAATGAACAAATTCGGATTTTAAGTAAGTATATATATATACATAATTTTGCACTGTGCTTAAAAAAATTAAACAACACAAAAAATGTAAACAAAACTTAAAATATTAAAAACAAATTTATATACACCCGTGCGAAGCCGGGCCGGGCGCTAGCATTATATAAAGTAATTTCTTGTTAGTTTTTATCCCATGTAGATGTTACATAATATAACAAATCGTATAGAATTTACATTTGAATTAAAAATAAAATTTAAAACATATCAAATATCATAATATTTTGGTACAATCGACCAAACGTTTTAACTTTGACTGTGATAGGAAATACTCGAATGAAGATGAGTCATGTTAAAATTGCTTCCTAACACTCAGAATTCAAATAGCACAGCTTAACGATATTTATTCGTACATAATAACAAATGAAATTTCCGCAAACGAATATTTGAGTTACCCTTCAAAGTCGACGCTCATTCAATATGATGAAAATAATTTAGAAGTCCAATCTCACAATGGAACAGGTACAATAGGGCATTTAAAAAGGTAAAATTACTCGAACAAATTGCGGAGATATACAAGATGTTTTGTCAATATTAAAAAAATATTTAACGAATTCACATTTCAAATGAAATAAAACATTTTTCTGACCTTTTGTTTTTGTATGTTACAAGTTTTTTTGATCCATTAATTTACTGATGCTATGTACGGTTCTGCTTGTAGCGTTCCTTTGCTATTAAAAATAATAATTTAGGATAATTTGTTGACCTGTCATAATAATTTTGATTTTTCTAGTTCTATATGTTTATGTATGTTACTAATTTACACAAATTTCAAATATTTAAGATTTGATATTAAAGCTTAATTTTATTTTATATTTATTAGCTTGAATTATTTATAAGATTCACTATAGATACACTGGATGGCTAAATATTGCCGTTTGTTGATGAATGGGTAGTTCACATAGGAGTATATGGCTGATATATGTTTTTTGTAAGGGGGAAAACAATATCCTAGCTTAAGCATTTTCGAAGACTATTGGCGTCAGGTAAGCCAGAATAACTATAGCATTGCTGACTTTGTTCATGCACATTATAAATTGTGATTTCAAACAAATGTGATTGCTGATGATTTTACTCGTAACTACCCTCTTTTATACAGAATCCTCGAAACCTGATTAAACACTAAACGAAACGTTTTTATAATACTTTAAAAGGAATGTATGAATACGTGATTTTGTTACAGTTCTCTGTGTAATCGTTGTTTCTGTGTGTGTTTCATATTTTAAGAGTAATTAATTTTTTGTTGAAAATGCTCGTCCAAAAAATATTTAAACGTGTTATTTTTTGTTTCAATAAAACGCGCCGCTTAGTCTGTGTTGCTCTGCGAATAGAAACGTTATGTTTGGTACATAATATACTTACATGTATTTAAATACACAAAAGAGGTACTTGCTGCTCCAAGAAAAACTACTATCGCTGGTTGATGCAAACAAAAACACAAAACCCTTAAAATTACTATAATACTTTTTTATGTCATTCATTGACGGATTGGCAAATTAGTTATCTGATGGTTTGTTGGTTCCACTCTCCACAAGTATTGGTACTATAAGAATTGTCATTACCATTAACCACCATTAACCACCTATTATCCACTCACCACCAGATGGTAAGTGGATATTAGCAACCAAGTCGAGTATTGAGATAGATTTAAGAGATATAATTATTGATATTATATATACATATACTACCAATAATTATGTCTAAAATCTATAGAATGAAACCGGTAGACATACGATAAAATTTAAATTAAAAATTTTGGCTCAAAATATAACAATAACTATAAATACGTTTTATAATCGTAAATCGACTTTTAATTAGTCTAATATTTTTCATTTCATTTCACTTAGGAGGACTCCAAAAATAATTTGAATACGCAATTATTTTATTACTTTTTAGTGCATATATTTTTTTTTTAAAATAGTGTTTTGTTTGAAGTCGTTAAAATTTTTATTTTTCCTAGTATTGGACATGTACATATATACAAACAAAACAACCAATACATATAGCGTTGATCATTAATCTCCAGCTCGTCATTTGAGGAAAACTTCACAAAATACCTTTATCGGATGTTAATTTGCCTCTTGTATATCCATCAATTCGCATTGAAGTAAAAGGAAATAAAGCTTTAGCCCAGCCAAGATATCCCCAAATTGTTACATTTTCTTTTCAACAAAAAAGAGGTTCAACTGACGTGTGACGCGTTAACAGACCCAATTTCAAATCAATAAAGTTACCGAATTCCATCCTGCCAAGATAAACAAATAAACACATCTCTCGCCGACATAAGTGATACTAAACTTTAAGGTATTTAGAAGCTTAGTCCACCTATAGCACGAGAAATGGCAATTTCCAGGAATTGTGATTAGCGCTCGCTCTCACAGACCGCTCGTTAACAGTTAAAGTATATTTTACTTTTGAATTCAGATAAGCTAGCCAGAGATGCTTCAGGTATCTACCGATTATATTCTATACCATCGTAAAATTACCATATAATTATTATTCAACGAAAATTTAAAATATTATAGAGAAGAATAATTGGCACCGATAGGTTAGAAGTTATGTGTGGAAGTCGACTGTCAGGACGAGGAATGAAGACCTTGTTGTGAGGAAGGTCTTGAGCATGAATTTAGATGGATATAGAGGAAGGGGACTACTAAAGATACGATGTCTGGATTTTGTGAAAGATCATATGGCTGGAAAGGATGTTACCTGTGAGATGACGTCAGACAGACAAGTACGGAAGAAGACATGCTTCGCCGACCCCAAGTAAAATTGAAATATGGGTAGAAGGATGCTGATTCTTATGACGACAAATGGCTGATGTTAAAAGATATGATGAGATATTAGCATCCCTTGCCAATGTGCAACAAACCTTGGGAACTAAGATGTTATATCACTTGTGCCTGTTACATTGGTTCACTCACCCTTCAATCCAGAACATAACAATATTAATCCAGAAAATTCACTGCGATAAGTGAGTGATGCTGATCCAGACGGGTTTACACAAAGCCCAACTGCCAAATAATAGCGTTTCAATAAATTTCTATTTCAGATAGAATGTTTGATTTTCATTTTATAATATAGAAATAGCGGTCAGACCGAGTCGGCCAATGAAATTGATCTCTGAAAATTGTTCGTGGCCTCGGGATGTTGAATACGTACACACAATAAAAGGTTAATCGCAGAGGTATTATTACAAGTACAGAGATTAAAAGGTATTTTTTATTTTAAATATATGTTTATACGAAAACTGTCTGAAAATTTCGGATGGAAATATATCTTGGAATGTTCGACATCTTTGATCTAAGGTTATTAGCTTCTAGATAAAGAGGTCTTAGTTTAAATTCTTAGAAGTTTTATTATAAAGAAATACTCGAAAAACATGTAAAGGCGTTTCTTCAGTGCCTGAACTCATGGTCATGTTGAGTTATCCGTCCCATTAAGCTTAGAAAGTATGGGACTAGAAAAAGCTCGTGCGTTTGCTTAATCACTTGTACGCTATACATTTTCCTACAAAACAGTCTGGTCTTAATTAAAGAGGTCTCCAGGGATGCAATCTGTTTAAGGGGGCATCATCTTAAAATACTAATAGGTACTATAGAATTTCAGATATTGGCTCATTATGAAACCCTTTTGTTGGATATTTTTAGTACTTTAAACATTGTATATCTCTTTTTTCATACATCTTTAACGGCGAGGAGAAAATGTTTTTTTTTTAAGTAAATAAGCGGATGGGTTTATGGGACATTTGAAGGTTAGTAAATATTACAACCCAATTTAACCTAGTTCTTACGTCTCCTTTGCAACACAACTTTTGGATTTGAGGTGTTGTTAAACCTTATGCCAGTCGTTATTTTGGCAGACTCAACTCTTCAAAATATTTGTTCTTGACGGTAAAATATATTTGTAAACGGCACCTACTCAGACATGGCCTTGAGGGTGACTAAATATATATGGTACATGAATAGGATTCCAAATTCCAATTGTATTCAGTTATGAGACGTACTTGAAAAATGTCATACAGTAGTACTCATTCGTAAATGTGGATATACATTTATTTTTCAATTCGCAGTAAACTACAAGAATCAGTTTAAAATCGTCTTAAGGAATTGAGTCGTTTGCTGGAAGAAACAATTTCGAGGACACACACTTATACCGCATAAGCATATTAATTTTTATAAACATAATAAGGCTGTATATTTAAAGCGTTTGACTGCACTGATTTTAGAACCTCGAGTTCTATTTTTAAATGAGATATCTGCATGAAATACTCTATTTATCGAGAAGACATATAGATTTATTTAGGTAATCATACTAAGTCTTGATCAAAGAGCCTAGATAACTCAGTGGAGCGCTTGCATCTTAACCGATGATTGCCAGTTCTAATCCAGATAAGCAACATTAAATTTTCATGTGCTTAATTTGTCGTGATAGCTGCAACCTGTGGTGGAATATGGTCCATCGTCTCCTCAAAGGATGGCCTTATCCCAACAGTGGGAAATTACAGGCCGTTACCGTGTGATTAACATTTATTTTACAATTTTTTTTATATTCGCATTTTCATGAATCAATTTACGGATTACATTCCTTAATTTAAAGATGACAGGTTATTCCAAAGGCTCTTTCGCCGGAATTAGTTCAGAGATAATTGACATTTGTTCTACAAAATTAAATTTTATTCCCTTTTTCTATTTTCTTTTTAGGGAAAAGTGTCGCTAATCCGCATCAAAGGCCTTTTATCGCTCGGCCTTTGTACTTTTTTAAGGAAAATACTCCTTCACCAAACCCTGCCCATTCCAATCCATTGGTTCCGTGTTCGAATATCGCGCCATCTTTTGTCATTAAGTTACATTCACTAATCTTGGTGTTATAGAATTTTGTATCAGTTTGTTATTATATATTACGTGTTTATTTATGTATTTGTCATGATGATTAGGTCATATAAATAACGGCATTGAAGTTTAATCGAAGCTTAGAAAAAATATCCCCAAAAAATTATCAAATGAAATGACTTCAATATTCTAAAATATATTCTTGAAGATATTCTTATCTGTGAAGAAACATATCGAGAGGGAATCTGTAGAAAATCTTTTGTAGTTCAGTGTGGTGGATACAATACACCAATGACTAACTGTGGAACACTTATAAACTGTTAATAACTTGATTTCTGTATGGTTTAAGTATATATGTAGAGGTTTTTAGATTTATGTAGGGTATATATAGCTTTTCTTTTTTTGAATAAAATGGCCTACCCATTTGTGGGGTTCCAGGATGCCTAGTTCACTAAAATACCCAATAAAGAATTGGCGGTACCCACTCCGTCTTTTCGGCGGGCGCGCCAGAACCGGCTTCTCGTGCAACCGTGACGATATATAGTGTATAACCTAATTTATATATTTAATTAATATTAAACATTATTCCTTTGTTTCCTCTTTACCAAACAGCAAACCATATAGTTTAAAACATTCTATTTTCAAATTTCATGCAGTTAACTTTACCCTTTATAAAATTAGTGCCGATTCAAAATGTTGTTGGTGTTTTGCAACAGCTACTGAGATAACAGAGAAATTTACCCAAACTGTTCAGTGATGCTCAAACTTTTCACTCGGACTGCATTTTTTAACATTTGCATGAAAAAAAGTGTAATAAGCCACCTAGAAAGGCCTGCTTTCGACGAATAAACTTCCAGCCGAATTCGTATTTTCTTCATCAACATTTTATTAACTCAGAAGAATCTTTCGCTAAACTTTGAGAAGGGGCGATTGAATGTTTTTATTAAAAAGTTTCTAATGCTCAGATTATTTTCAGGATAACTTTGAAATTAAGAAGAGAAGAAAAAGTGCAAAGTGAAGAGAAAAAAAAATGCGAATATTGTTTTAATTTTTGGTATCAATATCGGCTAATTTTTAATCATTTCCAACGCTTAAAATTCGATTTTGTAGTATTAAAACCAGCTAATCTTTATTAATCTATATTATCTTTATTATTAAGAGCTGAGATGGCCCAGTGGTTAGAACGCGTGCATCTTAACCGATGATTGCGGGTTCAAATCCAGGCAAGCATCTCTTGATATATGTGCTTAATTTGTGTTATAATTCATCTCGTGCTCGGCGGTGAAGGAAACATCGTGAGCAAACCTGCATGTGTCTAATTTCATCGAAATTCTGCCACATGTGCATTCCACCAACCCGCATTGGAACAGCGTGGTGGAATATGTTCCAAGCCCTCTCCTTAATGGAAGAGGAGGCCTTATCTCAGCAGTGGGAAATTTACAGGCTGTTACTTTACTTTACTTTTTACTTTAATCTTTATTGGAATTTTACGATAACGTTCAACATACAGTAGAAATTCTGCCACATGTGCATTCCACCAACCCGCATTGGAACAGCGTGGTGGAATATGTTCCAAACCTTCTCCTCAAAGGGAGAGGAGGCCTTTAGCCCAGCAGTGGGAATTTACAGGCTGTTGTTGTTGTTATTGTTGTTCAACATACTTATCAAAACCTGGAAGTGTTTATAGTAAATCTCATGATCGGCACTTTAAATATTTCGAAAATATGAGCCACTATTATTGGCTCAGTTTTATGCAAAACCCTCCTATAGATACCATCCAATGATCACATATTATACCGCCAAACAATAACTAGTACTCTTAATAAACAAACCTTAAAAATACTTCGTACCTATATCATCTGTTTTCAAAGTTAAGTTAGTGTGAGCCTGTTTAGGCACTCGTTCCATATCATATAAGTTCCCTAGGCTAGGGATTGTTAATATTTCTTACTATAGTACGATGGAGGATAGTTACCAATTACCATCTGATTCCTCATTTGACACGTCTGCCTACTTATAAAATATCAAAAAGTACCTAATACTAGCTATGCCCGTGACTTCGTGCATAATTTAAAAAAAAAAATAATGTGTAGCCTTAGTTATTCCTTATTACATCAGCTACTAGTGAAATTCCCGTCAAAATCTGTCTAGACGTTCCAGAAATTATCCGGAACAAATAGACAGACAGAAAAATCTATTTTATACATATTTACTTAATTTATTACAAACAGACATTCAAATTTTATCATATGTATAGATAAATTAAACAACCTAAGGAACGTTCCACAATTATCGATATTCACGTATTAATATACTCGTACCTAGATCTGGAACTCACACAAATAGCTGACATAAACGAACATTAACACGATATAGTACTGACTAAGTTAATTACATCATTAAGCCACAATCAGCACCAGCTTCCGAGACAGGTGTCCGTTGAATGTAATGTCAATTAATCATCGCATAAATAGGTTATAATCCCTTATAACTTACGTAATAACATTCTAATATTATGTTAATAATGACCAATTGATACTGGAAGAGACTAATGTCAATTGATATAAAACCTTTTTTGTACAAATATGTCGCAGTATAAATATCGTTCGATTATATTCAGCCAGCTATTATGTTTATCTTAATGCATTGTAGTTTAAAAAAAGAATAATCTAGTCAATTTAAAAACTAAGAAATTTTGGCGGATATGACGTTCTTAATTTAAAATAACTTAATTCATATTTTGATTGCTTCACATAAAAACCTATATATCAAATGCAAACGTCAAAATCAGCTTAAAAACAAAATATAGGTATATCATAGAGTATACACAATCGTTATTGTGAACTTACTCCCTTTTTGAACTTGGTTAAAATAGATATTCATTTTACTACGTTATAAAAGATTATTTATTCCTATATGGGTTTCATATATATTAGGTAAGTGAGGGTTGCTTATAAATAAAAATGAGGTCGTCACAGGACAGGCAGATACGAAATATAAAGATCGATCCTCTTTGATATTATTTATTATTAAAAAACCAATTAACACATATAAAAGAAAATTAAATATACAACTTATTATTTTCTGTTAATGTCTCACTGCTGGGCCAAGGCCTCTTCTCCCTTCTTCTTCTGAGGAGAACATTTTAGAGTTTGCTCTTTGATAAATTCGGTTTGGATGTACATCAGGCAACATTTATTTGAAAAATTAAACCCAAGCTAGTTTTTTTACGATGTTTTCCTTCACCGCCGAGCATGAGATGAATTATAAACTTTACTGTGTTTGAACCCGTAATCATCGGTTTAGATGCTCGCGTTCGAACTACTAGAGTATCTCGATTATTGTATCTTATTAATATAATAATACAAGATAGTAAAAGCAGCTGTATACATAGATATATAAATAAAATATTGGACAGCATCATATACATTACTCTGATCCCTAGGTAACGCACTTGTGTTATGAAAAATCAGAAGTAACGACGGTACCACAAACAACCAGATCGTAGACAACATAAAAAACTAATGAAGTTTTTCTGCATCGACTCAGTATGGAATCGAACCCGGCACCTCGGAGTGGCGTACCCATGAAAACGTGTGTACAGCTAAAAAGTGTATATGAAATCAGCTACTCCCAAAGCACGCTTCCAGATGTATAAATATAAATAGAAATAAACAAGACAAAAATGCTTCACTGACGTTTATATTAAGTTACAAATAAATTTATCTAGTAATTTCACATCAATGTCACAATACAGCCCTAAATCTAACGTCACTAATGAGATGGTTAACCAAACGCTAATGGATGTAGCTCCGGTCGGAATTGTCATGATATATGATGCTGAATAACTAACAATTTTATAGATCACTACTCTTGTGGAATATATTCATAAAAAGCATATATTAAATGAAATTATAATACGCATTACCGGTGGTAGTTCGCCAGAGAGAGATGGAAAGGTGAAAGGAATAGTAACAGCCTGTAAATTTCCCACTGCTGGGCTAAGGCCTCTCTCCCGTTAAGGAGAGGGGTTCCAATGCGGGTTGGTGCAATGCACATGTGGCAGAATGTTGATTAGAAACATGCAGGTTTCCTCGTGATGTTTTCAGTCACCGCCGAGCACGAGATGAATTATAAACACAAATTAAGCACATACATATATTTAGTGGTGCTTGCCGGGGTTTCAACTCGAAATCATCGGTTAAGATGCACGCGTTCTAACCACTGGGCCATCTCAGCGCACGAAAGTATAATAGTGAATCTATTTACACTAGAGTTACACTATATTCACTCACTAACCTCACCTCGACCTCGCACGGATACAATACCTACACTAAATATACTACATAATGTATTTACACACAACGTTCAGTTTTTTGTCGTTAGATCTGCAAACCGCTATGTAACGCTCTTCAAATCTGTAATCAAAAATGATTTTTAATATTTAGTATCGTTATTTCCCGATAAAAAGCGCGAATGAGCCAGTATAATTTTGTAATTAAAATATGTATGAAAAATAAAAATTTCTTAGGACTTCTGGTTTTTGGTGCATTGTTGGTGTACCTGAGGAATAATTAATATTTCTGTCAGTGATTATACATTTGGGTTTTGGTGACCACTTACCAAAAGATTGAGATTACCAAATATTATGCTTTCCGGCTCCTTTAATCAAAAAAAAAAGAAATATACGTTGTTCCAGAATCCTTTCGAAATATCAATTTCATTCGCCATTCATTCGTTCAATTGAAAACAATACGAACAAAAAATATATTCTTGTAGTTAATTTTTATACCATGATTTGTAGAGTACGTAAATTATCATTAATATGACATTAAATATAAGTAGTATTAACTTTCATCAGCTCTTTAGCGCGGATTATATGCTTTATAAATGTAGATCATCAATTTTAACATAGTAAATAAAGGACAGGAAATTAAAACTATCAGAAATATGTGATAGGTAACTCTATTAAAAAACGGGATCGAATGATTTGATTTGTTGATATTCGATTTTTAAACCAATTAAAAAAAGTTTTTAACTAGTAATATTCGATTTTAGAAATAAATGAAAATAAAACGTTATTTGTTTACGTCATCGAATCGAAGCCGGTGAACCGATTATAATCATATTTTGATACATATAAAGTATGGAAAAAGCGCGTTTACAGGGACAAAAGACGCGGAGCCAATTACTTTATAAAATTTTCTAAGACATTATAATTCGTATATTTTTAATATTATATTATTAATATAGTATTCTCGAATTGTTTTTAATAGATCTGCTATAGGGGATAATTAATGTATAAAAATGTGATAACCTCCTCCCTTTTGAAGTCGGTTGAAAACCGCATCAAAATCCGTTGCGTATTTTTAAAGATTAAAGCTTACAAAGGGACATATGTATACTTTGTTTTATACCATGTTGTGATTAAGCAGAAAATCAGAGTTATTTGCTCGATTTTTTCACAATCGAAGATTCATCTGGACCTCGGTTCTTATATAGTTTATATCATTATAATAATTCATTTGAACAAGTTAACAAATATTTGTTTACATTTCAACAAAAAAAATATAGGTATATATAACAAATTTCGTAAATTTTCGATAAACGTGAGGCGTAATTTTCTCTCATAATACACGAAGCTTACATAAAACCACGACCCATTGTAATTTCCAACTTGGTGATAATGACCAATAAACAATAATTTCGTATGAACGTAAACATTAATTTGCACAATGTGAAATATTAAGCGTCGACAACATTTTGCTGGAAATGAGAGAATTTTATAATGATAATGAACCTTTTTTTATGTGAATAAAATCAATATCAAAATCGAAGTATTATTTATTCAAATAGGTTCAACAATGTAAAGCTACCACCGGTTCGACGAGCAAATTCTACCGTTAAGAAACTCAGTTCCTCTTTAACACCATTTTCATTCGATAATATCTGACATATAAAGTAAAATGAAATATTTATTAATTATAAATTGATTTATAAATAAATCAACAATAGCTCATTTATTTCATTAGATATAACTAATATTTTTTTTATGGCATAGGTGGCACACGAGCAGGAGGCTCACCTGATGGAAAGTGACTACCACCGCCCATGGACATCTGCAACACCAGGGGGCTTGCAGGTGCGTTGCCGGCCTTTAAGAAAGGAGTACGCTCTTTTCTTGAAGGTTCCCATGTCGTATCGGTTCGGAAAAACCGCCGGCGAAAGCTGGTTCCACAAAGTAGTTGTAATACTTCAATTGATAGCAAGACTTAGAATTCGTAGTTTGAATTTGACAATCGTTAAGTGAGTATTATGCTTCTAACGAAAATCAAACGAAGTATATTCCATATGGTATTTTTCATATATATCTATGTATTCACTCGCGAAAGAGTAAAATGTGTTAGTGTGCGTGAAACGACTTAGTGTACCGACCGCAAAAAAATACAATTTTGATGATATTTATGGAGTTAATGTTATGAAAAAAAATATTTAGCTTGAAGGGACGTGACTTATGAATCAGTTGATTATTAAAATTATAACACAACACAACAACAGCCTGTAAATTCCCACTACTGGGCTAAAGGCCTCCTCTCCCTTTGCTCCCATTGAGGAGAAGGTTTGGAACATATTCCACCACGCTGTTCCAATGGGGGTTGGTGGAATACACATGTGGCAGAATTTCTATTAAATTTGTCACATGCAGGTTTCCTCACGATTTTTGCTTACACCGCTGAGCACGATATGAATTATAAAGACAAATTAATCAGCGGTGCTTGCCTCGGATTGAACCCGCAATCATCGGTTAAGATGTACGCGTTCTAACAACTGGGACATCTCGACTCTAATAAAAATATATGAAAGGTAAATAAATCTACAACCATTTCAAAACAAAGCTTTTTTTTAATTCACTAGTTACATAGATCACAAATTGTTTACTAACATAAGAATTAATAACATTTAATGCTTACATATAAGCTAAAACTTACTCTTACTTACTTTTGACGACCTCCGTGGTGGAGTGGTGTGTACACCGGTTTTCATGGGTACGCCACTCCGAGGTCCCGGGTTCGATTCTCGGCCGAGTCAATGTAGATTATCATTAGTTTTCTATGTTGTCTTGGGTCTGGGTGTTTGTGGTACCGTCGTTACTTCTGATTTCCATAACACAAGTGCTTTAGCTACTTACATTGGGAAAAAAAAAAACTAGTTAGTAACTGTATAAATCTTGACCAAGTGGAATGGTGGCAAGAATGCTAGCATTTCTCCGTTCTCTAAAAATAAGCAACATCTTAAAAGGGCTTCTTTATTAATTTATCAAGTATCATTTCGAAATAGATATTACATTTTAAAATTCAATGATGAAAATAGGTCCGTTGTGAAATGTCCATGAATAAAACAGCGTCAATTTATCATTCCTGGGACGCGTTAACGCCTTATTATGTAGATTGAGTGCAAGTGGCTATTTCCATACTTTTCTCTCTCCCCAAGCGAAATAAAACTTATGCTAACACCTTGCCTGTTGCTTGTAACACAGTAAATGTATAAGACTTTACTGCGCTGTCCTATATATTAATAGCATAGGCCGATTTTTGTCCCAGTTATTATTATAGGGCGATGGCTGCATATCAATAATAAAGAAGATGAGATGAAGAGATCCATACATGTACAGAAAATTAAAAGGCTTCTTGATTGCAATTTACCAAAGAGCGGTGCTACGGCTGATAAGAAAAAAAATATATAACTTAAGTATGCAATCTGAACTCTCTAATATTCGATTTTCAAAAAAAAAATATTCAAAAGAGGTATCATTATTTTATGATAAAATTTATATCAAACTAGCCGCCCATGACTTAGTACGTGTTTGAATTTAACAAAAAAGTTATTGTAGCTTAAGTTACTCCTCATTGTATCAGCTATCAAACAGACAAACAGAAAGAAAAAAAGAAAAATTATGTGCAATGTACCATGTCAGGATCTATGCATTTATCAAAAAGCGGTAATTTTATTTTACAAATAGACACTACAATTTTATTATATCTATAGAAGATTTATAAATGTTTAAATATTTTTTGTTATTATTTTATACGTATACAATTACAAAATTAATATACCCACTCTTTTCTTGTAGCGTCTGATCGCTGTAAATGCCATGGATAGCCTGGTTTGTTTTACCTCAGGAAACGCGCCTTAAATGTACAAATTCTTGTGTAAAATAGTCTTTATCTTATGTGCAATAAAGAATTCATTTCCTTTACATCATCTGGTGAATCCTATGGGACTCTTTAGAATGTGAAAAAATTCAAAAAATACTAACAGGTAAAGAAATATATTTTAAATTATTTTGGTTTTGGTTTTTTACACTGAGATAGCTTAACGGAACACAGTTTTCATAATGGCACTTGGCAGAGGATAATATTTTATCTGGGAAACCAGCATTTTTTCCGAATCGTTGGACAATTCTTCAACGATTAATGAGCTGATTCTCTCTTGCTGTGATTGTGATTGCCGGCTTTATTTCAAGTGAATTATTAATTGCATGTGGTACTTCTTGTTGGTACTTTGTTCGCATCATTAGGACCAATAACTCGTGCTAGCCTTTCTCTAGTATGAGCTGAGGACTCGTAGATGTTATTCATGATTAAGTCCCGCTGTTGAAGTCATTGAAATAACCTTTCATTCATATTCACTTTATCCGGGATCAAGATCCAGAATTATGATCTAGCTACATTTGAATAACTCCTAATAAGATCTTCTGAGGATTTTTCCAGTAGTGACTCCTTACCATCTGTTGTCCTAATCATCTTAAAATAAAGTTTTATTTTTCAAAAGTTAAAATGTTTTGTCTACGTAGGTACCTATATAATCTTGAGTATAATAATGAGTACCTAATATATTCTAATATGTATAACTATTTTTATAACAAATGACGGTAAGAGGTCCTGATGGTAAGTGCTTACAAATGCCTATAGACAATGCCACTGTGGGAAATATTAACCATTCCTTACATCACCGAAGGGCCACCAACCTTGGGAACTAAGATATTATGTCCCTTGTACCTGTAGTTACTCAGAGTCACTCACCTATCAAACCGGAACACAACGATGTTAAGTACTGCAGCTATGTAAAAAAAAAACTAATCAGCATAAATAAAAATATCTTCTGAATTTATAACGGAAATAAAATGTACTCCCAAGAAGAATTTATTAACGTAACAGAATTGAAAACTTGACGTTATGAGTTTACCTTTAGTTCTCGTAGTTTAATGGAAAAAAACATTTTATTAATGAAGATGCTGAATATTTTAACCACTTTTTATTTGCTTTGGACACTATCTTCAGGAACATCTCAATTTATGATGTGGAGGTGGCTCGCGTTGTGTATTTTAGTTATTTCGACAATATATTGTCCATTCTAGTTGGGGTGACGCAGTCAAAATTATGTAAATTTATAACCTGGACCTAAAGGATTCATTTATGGGTAAATGTAAAGACGTTGAGTTCATGACTTTCTCATTATATAATTTCAATACATAAAATTATGAAGTTAACATTGTTCAAATCATCGTAAAATTGTAAATACTTGAATTATAATCTATCTAGCGAAATAATAAACGGTCGAAAGATTATGAACGTTTATTCAACTTACAATAAAACATAAACAATTTCGATAGTTCATAATATTTTAGTTAGACAATACATTTTTATCATTCAACTGAAATTTGCTTGGATAGATTAAAAACTACCGAATAATAATAATTATAAGCAGTGTGGTTCACAATCATTTGACAGTTCACAATCTCTCGAAATAGATTGTAATCTAATGGTATTTACAATTTTCCAGGGACATTAGACTGGAAACTAACATAAGATCGATACTAAGATTACCCGATTGCACAGGACTTATAACTCTTTTAAGCGACGCTTTCACAACATGATTCCAGAAAATGTTCCAAGTAATTCAGTTGTAAAATTTAAAAGAAAAGTTGAAGAACGTTTGAAGGATATTACAAAACTAATATTTTTTTAGACAATTGATCTTGGGAATGAAACGTTCGCTTTGGCTATTCCAGATATGAAAAGATATTTAGTTATTCTAAGGGAACCTATAATTATAAAATGTGACCTATAAAAACTCCTTTTGTTCTGGCAACCTACAACAATAACATAAATATATTAATTGTTACTGTTTGGCGGTAAAATATAAATCGATAAATAGATTTTTTTCTTGTGATAAAACGAAGTGAAGTTACATAATATAAACGAACAATTTCCGGCTATCAGTTAATACTAAATTTACATTCGAAATGTTAGATGGGTAAAAGCTTTCCGGAATGGTTGAAAAATCCATTTTATCGCAATCTGGATAAAAATAAGGGATAATGTATTCTGGGCTATGCGTGTCCCGTTAGCGGACAAACGGATATTTTATACGGACACACAACACAGGCATTTGTCAATGATGTGGGCGGAAAAGTTGGTAATCATTGTTTGAAATATACATCAAGGAATTGTTTTGATAAGTGACTTTTCGTTCAGAAATTCATTGACGATTATTGAGATTTGACGGTTGCTTTTTACTACGAGTTTTTAATCGAAAAATCATAGAATCCGTCGGGTTCTAAAATTACTGGTCGATACTTACTACATTCAAACTTTTATGTGATAACACTTATTCACACACACATGCAATTTTTTTACAACACGTGTTTATGTGTGTTTACAATTCCCAACATCTATATATGTATATTTTTTATGGTATAGGTTGGCGGACAAGCAAATGGGCCACCTGATGGTAAGTGGTCACCATCAGTCATAGACAATGACGCTGTAAGAAATATTAATTATTCCTTACATCGTCACTGCGCCACGAACCTTGGGAACTAAGATTTTATGTCCCCTGTGCCTGTAGTTAGACTGGCTCACTCATCCTTCAAACCGGAACACAACAATACTGAGTACTGTTATTTGGTGAGTACGAAATTTGGCACAAAGATAGATTATATTATGCAAAAATATATAGATAACATTTTACCCCGGAAAAATGTGCCTAACACTCCCCATCCCCAAATGCAGAAGACACTAGTATAAATATAAATTCTAAGCAGATTCAAATAAAGAACACTTTCGAAAGATTTAGTTCCTTTCTCTCTGAGCAGGTAATACATTGTATCCTAAAATTTAGTACCTACTTGAAATAGTTAGCGATGCTTCCAAAGATTTTAAGTCCATATTTACGATCAACGTGCAATACACACAAGTAAGATGCGACATCTTATTCTCATTTATGACTTTGAAACGCAAAAAAAATTGTCTCAAGTCATTTATAAGTGAGCATAATATAAAAAATTTGTATTACTAGCTATCAGAAGCATTTTGACTAAAAAAAACACGTAGTAAGTAAGCCAAACAGATATTAAATTTATCGTTGATAATTAAGATAAAAACAATCAAAGATTAGTCACAATAATAGATTTAGAACTTAAGTTGACAAGAGGTCCGCTCCGCATTAATTCTCGATCAATAATCCCCAGACGATACGCACCGCTTTATATACCCTCTCTTGGTTTTTTGATGTAATTATGTAATTTTAATACAATTATTAAATAAATGAGAGAAAAATAAAACAACACCGTACATAACTAAAAAGAAAACTTATGTTCTTTACTCCCTCGTGGGAGTAAAGTGTGGTGACGGAAGGAGTACGTTGGCAAAAGAGGGCGTCATATCATTTGTTGTCACGGCATACGAGTCGATTTTACCCCCAATGTTTCAAATCAAAAATGCTTAAAACTAGACACAAACTAAAATCTATACTAATATTATAAATACGTACTTAACTCTCTGTCTATATGTCTCGATTTCACGCCAATACTACTAGACCGATTTCAATGAAATTTGGAACACAAATAGTCTAGAGCCTGAGAAAGGACATAGGTTTCTTTTTAATTGGAAAAAAGTGTTATCAAAAAATAGTTCTTACATACATGTAATATTTTAAGTTAATTTGTAAATATATTCATATTATCTACACGAGCAAAGTCACGGGTAAAAGCTAATAACAATACAAAAAGAGAAACATTAAATCAAGGTCATTGCTATATAACATTCCCATTTACCATTATAAAACGTAGGTTGTCAATATAACGGCTTGTCCGTTTGACCTCGAAGCGATTTTTCGCACTATTACACCTGTCCGCACCAACGCTGGCTCGTTGTACCCACTTAACCTGATATACGCTTTACTGGATGTGGAAATACTTCTAGTTTAATAATTATTAAACTTTGATATAGTACACAAAATTATATTTGCTTTGTTTATAGTTAATAGAGAATATTATGATTATGACTACATAGTATAAAACAAAGTATACGCTTAGATAGATTAGTAGATAGATTTTGATGCGGTTTCTTCAATAGAAAGAGTTTTTAAAGCGGAATTTTTAATATGTGTCACCAGAAGATTACAAAAACCTTTAGGTTACAACCTGATAGCGAAAAATAAAAAGTTAAATGCATTTTACAGTAGAGATATACCGATATTTTTTTCTAATATGAAGAATAAACACATATGTTTTGCCTATAATTCAAATATATATAAGATTTTCTATGATATTCATAAATAGAAAAACTATTGATAATGATAATTGATAATCCATTTTGAATTCTTTTTTACCATATATAAAAAAAAAAGTTGTTACTTCTTTATAAAGAATAGCCGAAAGTAAAAAAAAATACCTTTCTATACACAGTTTGATTATAGTTGAGAAATTGAATGATTGAATTTGCATAAATATAATAAAAATTCCTACAGACATGTCTATTGAATTTTTTTCTGCGTTCTTCTCAAGGGTATCGCGTAAGAACCTTGTCGATATGGGTCACAATCTTTTTTCGTTGATTGACTTAAAACCGGTCCTAACAATTACAATAGAATCTTCTTCTTTTTCGTATGCTTTATTACTGAAGGTCGTGCTTGTCCGGAAATGCTTTTACCGATATGCCGACTCGTTTCCTCCACACCACTCTGTACGTGGCTATTCTCAGGGCAGTCGGAATATTGAGTCCCGTTATATTTTTTATCTGGTCGGACCAGAGGGTAGGTAGTCGATGGCGTGATCTCTTGCCTTCGGTTTTCAATACTATAAGCAGTTCATCCAGATTGTAAGGTTGTCTTCGGGCAATATGACCAAAATATCTTAGAACGCGATGGTAACATATAGTGTATAGTCTGATAGTTACCTTCAGTTGTTCGAGAATAGACTTGTTGGTTCTTTTTGCTGACCAATAGGATAAAGCTTACGAATTTCGATAACACGTTACAAATACTATAAGAGTTCCGAAATAATTCACTTATACTATTTAGATTATAATCTTAAAAGAGACAGAAACAGTTACACGGCTTATTTATTTTATTTTTGTGACGAAAGTAGTTATGTTGCGCAGTACACAGCTTCTGCTAACTAAGGAATCTCTGGGAACCAGATCTCCCATGATTTTCCAGTAAATTTACTGATTCCTCAAAATGTAATGTAGTATAGTTTTGACCATGACCAGCTGTGCCCGCGACCTTGTACGCGTTTGAATTTAACAAAAAAAAATGCTTCTGTAGCCTAACTTACTCCCTATTATAGCAGTTATCAACCAGTGAAAGTCCCGTCAAAATCTGTCAAGCCGTTCCAGAGATTAGCCGGAACAAACAGACAGATAGACATACTGACAAAAATTGCAAAAAATATTAATTTGATATATGTACCATGTAAACATAGATAAGCATTAAGTAAAAAAGGGCTATTTTAATGTTGCAATTATATTATATGTGTAGATTGGCATTCAATTCTGTCACATGTCTTCATTTTATAAATAAGTATTAATTTCTTTTTAAATTTAATCTAAATTTTTAAATAAATTTTAATATTTTTTAAAAAATTGAAGCTCCAAAAACTTGACAAAGTATACTTTCTAGGTTAGGTTAGAATAGGTTTCTTAAGAAGTATTAGGTTTTTGTAGAAAAGGAAATTCCATAATTTTATTTTCTTCATATTTTTCTATAAAATGACTCAACTATGTATACCGGGGTCTGATCCAAATACTGTTTTTGTACGCGTAAATGGTCAAGGCTTAAACCAATGTAGTAGAAAATTGTAGGTCTTGAAAACTATGAAAAATCCCGCAATAGTATTTGTCTGTCTTCTGGGGTATTCACATTAACTGTTGTTTTTATAATACTAATAACATCGGGCATTTAAAAGAAATTTAATTTCCTTTTATATTATACTATATGAAATTTAATTTACCATTCAAATTTAAATCGATACTGTGAACATATTTTAAGTTGTTAAAAATATTCTACTTATATTATAAATATGAAAGTTTGTGAGGATGGATGTATGTATGTTTGTTACACTTGAACGAAAAAACGAATGAATGGATTTGAATGAAATTTTACAGTTATATAGAATAACACATAGGCTAAAATTTATAACGATTGTATGTAATTGGGTCATTATATAACGATACATATTAAGTACCCCTATCAGGGCGGGTCGCTAGTTATTCATATATAATGAAAAAATCTCTATCAAATAAAAATACCTACTTAATATTTTTCTACTAAGTGCACTTTTATTTTATTTTTTATTTTTATGGAGGCGGGTCGCTTGCAATGCACACTTCAGTGTTTATCCGTGGCAATGTGTATATTAGAAAATTTATATTTTTTTTCATAACGAAACTCTTGGGTTTTTAATAAATTAACTCCAATACACTCCATATATAATTTATTGGTTTCCTTTGATTATACTAGTGGTTCAATTCCGAAACTACGAGCTTGTTCATCAAACAACATAATACTATAATCAAAATCATTGTTTAGTAAATATAATATAAAAGTAGTATACAACAACAACCTGTAAATTCCCACTGCTGGACTAAAGGCCGCCTCTCCCTTTGAGGAGAAAGTTTGGAACATATTCCACCACGCTGTTCCAATGCGGGTTGGTGGAATTCACATGTAGCAGAATTTCTATGAAATTTGTTAAGTTAGTTAAATAAGTTATTTTTGTATTTTGATTTTGGAACTTTAACAATAATTTAAAGAAATCCGTACTTTATTTCAAACGTATTAAGTAATAAAATGCACCTTAATACTTACCTAGATGTTTGATACTCAATCAGGCCAGAACTGATGAAAGGAACTGGATGACATCTGCCGAAGGGATTATAGTCTGGAATAGACCACTGGTTACTTTTTATTCCGGAATGTACGGTTAAAATGTACGGTTGTGTACGATATATATTTTTTGTTTTTTAGAAGCAAGGTTTAGTAAGGGTTTTGTGAGGCAGTAGTTTAATAGTGCAAAATCAGATAAGTTATATACTAAAAATAGAAGGAATAATTTATTTGTTTATTATAAGGACGTGCTATGTACAGGTTGTACCGTATTATATATATGTATGCGTATAAAATTAATATCGGTAAAGATCAAGAACAATTTTGTTATATCTCATTTTATTTTAGTTCGATCTTAAGTTCTGATGGTTACGCTATACATAAAATCAAAAAAATATATATGTCTATAGAATAAGAAAGAAAAAGTCTGACTATAATGAACGATTTTAATAATTCAAATTCAATTTAATAACAGCCATACAAACTAAGCATAACCGTAAGAAGTCTGGAGTATCGAAACTTTTGCATTATTAATAAAAAAAACTATACTTTTAAATTATACGATGACAGATTTAGGAGATTTTTTACAAAGTGAATACTAAGCAGGCGAAGATTTGGGTTACGTTACATTTTTTTTTCTTTACATGAAAAATGACAGTGTTACACTATAACTATCGTAGAGGTATAACAGCTATATATTTTTTAATTCCGTCGATCCTTCACTCCTATTTTTATTTGACTATATCATCCTTGGTTGGTAAGGCTTGGTAAGCTACATTAACCGACGCAGTTTAAAATCCTCAACGATCGATTCTCAGATTGCATAATATGTACTAAACATTACAAATATAAAGCAACTCTTTCTATTACCATCCTATTACGTATTCAGCGATGATAGCGTCGTAAAAATTGGTATTACTTCACACTCAACCCACGTTTAATATTCCTCTCAGGATGTTTTAACATTGAGAGCAATTATCGACTTTGTCACGCGTGAACTTCCTGATATATAAACTGTTTGAAACTTCATAACTTGTGATATACGTTCACAAGATCATCGATAAAAGTTGCAAATTGATCAGTTATGGCAACATTGAATTTTACTATTTTAGATCTTATCACTATTCGTATAAGGTTGAAATCTAATCTGTAGTGAAATGTAATGTTTGATATATAAAGGTTTACCTGCAATGTCGATGCATGAATTTTATTTTAAAATAGTTTGACTGAAATATGGACCAGATAAGTAAATAAATAATAAATAAATATGAGACAACATCACATTACTCTGATCCCAATGTAAGTAGCTAGAGCACTTGTGTTATGGAAAATCAGAAGTAACGTCGGTACCACGAACACACAGACCCAAGAACAACATAGAAAACTAATGATAATCTAGATCGTCTCAACTGGGAATCGAACCCAGGACCTCGGAGTGGCGAACCCATGAAAACCGGTGTATACACCACTCAACCAAGGAGGTCGTCAAGCGACATTGAAATCTTAAGTAATATTAATAACTCGTCAATGTGACCTTGGAACCTAAGCGGTTATGATCCCTACGCCATAAATTACTAATTAATTAGACCCGACTTTATGTGGAGGGCAAAGTTATTGATATTTGTTTATCTTGGAACAGACCTATTTACAAAAGATATCTCCGGTTGGCTGGATAGAGAGTCCGGTTTGAGCGTTATTATTTAAAAAAAATGAAAGCATACCAATGAAGCTATTTATTATATTGCCTGTCCATACATATGCTTAGATCTTTAAAATTACGCAATGGATATGATGCCGTTTTTTTTTTAATAGATACAATGATTTGAGAGAAAGGTTTTGGTATTTAACACATGAACAAGATATTAAAGTAACACTGATAATTTTAGAAGTTTCTAATGTGATATCGTAAATAATCAAATTCTGTAGTATATTTTGTTTCAGCATTGCACCCGTGCGAAGCCGAAGTTCGCAAGTGCTTTAATAATATTATATCTTGTTTTAGTTTTACCTTACTAAAATATTTTCTATATGTTAGGAATTTATTGGTTAGATTTTATACACATCAACACCGTCTAGGGATATTTTGTATAAAATTCTTAAACTCAAAAAATCATAGCCAGTTTTTAAATCTTTTGATGAAAGACTATTTTGTAAACCTTCTTGGACGATTCTAAATTTGAATTTGAAAAAAATAAATAAAAATAAAATTTTTACGCTACATAATGGTAGCGATGGCCTAAGGTTTCGTTTACCTACCGTCATATTAAGATATTTTTTTTGTCAAATTTAAGTTTTATTACAAGTTATCGATTAATTTCGAGTTAAACCTATTGTGTGCATCATGCAGCGGTGCCATTTAACGAGAGAAGAAATGCTAAGGGCAGGAGGCATGCTCCAAGCTGGGGCTACTCAACGGAGTATTGCTGAGGAGATTGGAACAAGACAAAACGTTATATCTAGGTTATGGTTACGCTACCGTGCTACTGGTGAAGTGACTGAAAGATATCCAGGTAGGAAGCGCATAACCAATCAACGACAAGACCGATATTTGCAAGTTACCGCGAAAAGAGAACCAAATGTTACGGCACTTCAATTGGTTCAGAGGCTCCAGCCAGACGACCAGTTGCTTGTGAGTGACCAAACTGTAAGGAGAAGGCTGCATGAAGCTAACCTTCATGCTCGCAGATCGCTTCGTACTCCAGCACTACGCCAAAGAAATCGTGGACGACGACTAGAGTGGGTTCGTGTAAATTTGCTCTTGGAAGATAACCAGTGGTCTGTAGTGCTGTTTACCGATGAGTCCCGGTTCGGTTTCCATCCCGATATACGTAGCGTACGTGTTTGGCGATTCCCTGGTCATGATAGCCGTCTGCAACATCTTCACAAAGTCCATTCATACCACGGCGGCATAATTATGGTTTGGGCAAGAATTCATCTTGGTGGAATAACAGACCTCGTTTTGATCAGAAACACCATGGCGGCCGAAAAATACCGTAACGAGATACTTGTGCCAATAATTTAGCCCCATAGACTAAAAATGGGCCAAGAATTCACGCTCATGCACGATAGCGTTCGTTCGCACACAGCGAGAGTGGTGACGAGATGGTTGTAGGAACAAGACGTATCGATCTTAGGCTGTCCCGCTCAATCACCTGACCTAAACCCCATAGAGCACGCGTGAGACATACTCCAAAGAAGGGCTTTGAGGAGTTTCCCTGCAAATATTGCGACGGATGAGCCACTTTTTTGCATCTTAGTCGGACCTGGGAGAATATACCGCATCAAGATTTGGATAACTTAATCCAAAGTATGAAAAATTGTTGCAGGACCGTTATAAATGTCCTGGGTGGTTTTACAGACTACTGATTTTTCATATGACTGTTAAAAACAATAACTTTTCTACATTTTTCACATTTCCTTGAGACAAACATTAATTGTTAGTTTTACCATTATTTTACGTTTTTTCTTTATTTAAAGATAAAATTGTTTACGCAAAATAATATGGTTTATTTTTTATTCTGGAGTATAGTCAGATAAACGGGCTTTATAAAAATATAAACATGTTGCATGTTATCTTTAATAAATTTTGAAATAATTGAGTAAATTCAAAATATCCCTAGACAGTGTTGATGTGTGTATTTGCATACCTTAATTTCAATTATTTATTAATTTAATCGATACACTACAGTATTTGAAATATAACACTTAAAACAAGAATACAAAATGACAGATACAACTTCAAACACTTAATAGGTATATACAGCATTAATAGTTACGTTAGCCTCCAATAACAATTTTTGAATTTTTTTTTTTTTTTTTAGTATTTTTATCAAATATAATACATATTATTTTCAGAATTTCAACAGACTAACAAAGTATAATACGACACAAGTTAGATGTCGCATCGGCAAAATTCGTAAAACCGATCACATCCGAATTAAGTACGCCATCCCAAATCATCAATATTTATTTCTCATGCGAATATGATCTTTGCACAAACGTAATAATAATAATAATAAATCTTTATTCATTAAAAAGAGATTGAACAGAGTGGTTTATAGTTTTATAATTGATTTGTACAATTGTATCTAGTTTCAATCAGTTGGGTGTAGTACTGTACTCCTCGCTAGGTTATAAAATAATCTGTATTAAGGAGTAACAGTCCCTTATATTTAATTATACTCTATTCAATAAATACTAAGACTGCAATAATAACACGATCAATCTGGTATTTTATTACAAGTTCTTTGGTTTGTTAGCTTATGAAATTAAAGGCAGATAAAAGCAATGATTTTTGGGCTTAAATATTGTTTAAGCATAGACATTTTCTGCCTCGCACAACCACTTTGTGGAACCAGCTTTCGCCGGCAGTTTTTCCGAAACGATACGACATGGGAACCTTCAAGAAAAGAGCGTACTCCTTTCTAAACGGCCGGCAACACACCTGCAAGCCCTCTGGTGTCGCAGATGTCCATGGGCGGTGGTAGTCACTTTCTATCAGGTGAGCCTCCTCCTCGTTTGCCACATATGTCATAAAAAAAGCATTCCTAGATTCCTGATTGCTGCTATGATTATTATCAATAACATTATCATCTAATACATAGTTCGTTGCTCAAGTTATGTGAATGTACAATTTTTACAATATCTACGATACAAATTTGTGGTGTGCTTAACTGTAGAAGTTGGTCAAAGACAAAAAAAAACTTAAACGGAAAAAATTCAACAACACTAGATATAACACGAATTTTTGGACATCATTAATTTTACAACGTTAAAGTTTTAAAGAGCGAAATGGTCGAGAGAATTTTGTTCGAATTTTACACATACAAAGACTTGCAGTTAATCTATACATATAATAAGATTATGTCTGTGTGTTTATTAAGATAGCCCTTTTTTACTAAATTCATATGTATTTATAAACAGTACATATTTTTACAATTTTTGTCGGTGTGTCTGTTTGTTTCGGCTAATCCCTGGAATGGCTGGACCGATTTTGACGGGAGTTTCACTGGCAGATAACTGATATAATAGGGAATAACTTAGGCTACAATATTATTTCTTTTTTTTAATGCAAATGCGTACAAGGTCGCGGGCACAGCTAGTGATTGATAAAGTTTGAAAAATTATAAGTGACTACGTATGTGCGATATTACGTAGATTCCTTCTTTGACTACGAAACCTTAAATTCAAAGTCCAAACTAGTCAGATAAAGACAGCTTAGTTCTGGTTAAATTCACTCCTACAGCACGGATGACTGATTTAGGGTTGCTTGATATCTAAATTAACGAAATACCAAGCACGAGAGATCATTTATATCCTAAAAGTGTATTAAATGAAAATTTAATCTAAAATGTCGAGCTCGCTCCTTAATTCAAAATATATTGCAGAGAATAAAAAGTCACAGCCTGTAAATGATGGGCTCATTTCAATCATGTCAGGACGATGAAGGTTATATCTCCACGCTCCAAATTAAGCTGTTGTAGATTACGTTACATTTACTTATAAACTTTATTTAAGATCATGACAATTTAGTTTGTAACACATTGTCTATCTCAAATTCCAATTATTTGTTCAGTCTCAAAGTGCCCTAATCTTTTATCCTTAGTATTCTGAAAACTGACTTTTGATAAAAATCAAAAGTCAGAAATGTTATCAAAAAATAATCAAAAATATTTATAGCCGATATTTAATTAAAAACAAACATCCCATGAAAAAATGGTATTTACCATATGTAAAAATACAATAAACAATAACAAATTAGCAAAAAGAGACTATAAGATTATGATAAAGTAATCAAAACACTATCATTTATATGAATAACAAATAACAAAATCAATCACAGCTGCTAATCATAAAAATATTCATAACATAAAATTGACAAAACGTTAGAAGATGTAATGACAAAATATCTAATAATCAATCTTAAAATCACTATCATCAGAATCAATTCTGAATGGCAAAACCGTTAGTGTTATTACTCGATCTTTAGGACTCATAAAATTTTATTATTACGCCAGTTAGTCGTAACGAGGGTAGGCGAGATAAAGATAATATATAGATCAGGAAATTCTAAAAAATACGCCAATGAGGAGAATATTTCGTTACCAGCACGATATTAGCTTAAGAATTCATGAATGATTGGTATTAGGACTCTTTTATATTTCTTTGATATTTGTTTCGTTCGGATAAATTTTGATATTGTAAAAGATTTTTTTTATCTAAGTAATAAAAAAGTAATAAGTAATAAAAAAAAGTCTGGCAAAATGTCTCTTACTGGTCAGCACACATTAGACCATGCATCTGTGGCACTGTAATATGTATAAATTTTCGCTTCATTTTTACTAATGCGTCATCAAATTCTTAACTAAGATTTTATGTCTCAATTATGCAACACCTACATTAATTTTTTTTAAACTCATGTCTGTGGCTTCTTTGACGTTTGAGGAAGTCTCTCGTCCTAACAGCACGTGTGCAAAATTTCATGTAGGTCAATTGAGTAATCAAGTTATGAAAGTGAAATATTATCCGGATAGACATATGACTTGTGAGTGGAAGTGGAGTCCAAACGCGAAGACGGCCAATATAGTAAGCAAGAACGAGCTGTACTATTCGCCCTCGCAATGCCGGCCCGCAAGATACGTTTGAAGGTACCCTTATAAGAGGAGGGGAACACGTTTGCACGTAGTAAAGAGTTCCATTTTTTGGTGGTGCGACAAAGAAAAGAGTTGCCATAATATTGTTGCCAATACTTTTACAATATCGTGCTTGGATAACGTCACTTGAGCGTTGGAGAATGCCGTACATGGAACGCTATAATAGAAGGTCCACGGTTATATTAAATTACGCATAATATCAGTAAAATAATTCAAAGCATATAGTCAGCTGAACTCCCTGTAGATAGAACAGATGTCAGAACAGGCAATGAACGGATTGTGGTTTTAAATTTAAGTTACCATAGTATGAGAAAATATTATTATCCACAAATCTGCATGGATCCCAAAAGTTGGCCCACCAGTGGCATTCACAGGTTATTACTTAAAAAATATAATCATTCAATTTCATTCAACTATATTCTCGATCTTTTTACTAATAAAGCTGAATATGATGTGAAGGATATTACTCTTATATTATAACAATAATATGAACTAGTAGATAGTAAATCGAACTGAAAATAACAAGTTCCCGTGAGTATTAGTTACGAGAGCATACGCTGCGTTTTTAGGTATGGTTCAAATAGAAAGCATAAATAGAATTGTATTTACTTATAGAAATATAATTGTAGACTTTTTGTTCACGTGCATTGCATAATTGATCTCACTCAAAAATACACAAAAAATGTGTTCTAAATTTTGTAAAGTAGCCGGATATTACGTTCAGCCTTTTCAAATTTTACCTTTTTGTGATATAAATAAAATTTATTTCAAGAATTACTTACCAATAATTTATATTAAATACCCAAGGGACAATATTTACTGTTGTTATGTTTATTCAATATTATGTTTGTACTACTTATTCAAAAATATTGTTAGGAATAAGTGGATAGACATAATACAATCTCAGGAAAGTTTAATTAATACTATTGGAGAAAAATATTTTCTAACTTTTTTTCTGCCTCGCACAACCACTTAATGAAACCAGCTTTCGCCGGCAGTTTTTCCGAACCGATACGACATAGAAACCTTCAAGAAAAGAGCGTACTCCTTTCTTAAAGGCCGGCAACGCACTTGCAAGTCCCCTGGTGTTGCAGATGTCAATGGGCGGTGGTAGTCACTTTCCATCAGATCGGCCTCCTGCTCATTTGCCACCTATGTCATATAAATAAAAATAAACAACACTAATTTAAAAGAAATTAGCTTGTTATGTAGTAATGAAAAATTACAACATCTAGACCTCGGTGCATCTATTGACAGAGATGAAGTAATATTACTAAGGTAAGTTCCTGAAATAGATAGGAATACACATATTGATATTGTTGCTAAAAATATACTACATTTAAAAGTTCTGGTCATGATAAAAATAGATTCCTGGCCCAAAAGTTATTCGCCTTTGCCTTGGACTATTATTAAAACGCAAAACGTCCGATGGAAAGATATCTTAAGCAAACGTGACGACATACAACTACACACACGGTTACGTGATATATTGCAACTGTGAAGTTCTTCGAGCCAATTGTTTTCCAGAATAGAATAGGCTATTCGACAATGCGTAAAATAAAGTGTCAATTATTGTAATCAGTGTATATTATGAATTTAATAATGGTTATTTATCAACGAAAGTTGAAAATAATACTCAATTTATTAAAAAATATTCCAAATTCCATTTTTTCAAACGTTTGTCACGTGACACAAAATGCTCCTGATTGGCCGGGCTTATGATGAAATCACTTACTTGTTAACCTTGCTTTTCTACTATATGTACCACAGATTAAAATACAGGCAAGTGACGTCACCGACCCCATTGCAGCGCCATATTGTCCAAGTAGCGTTTTCGCGCGCTATTTAAATATGGAATTTTTAATATGACATATTTCGGCAAATATGTACTAGAAATAAAAAAACAACTTTTACTGGGTTCCTTAACCTCTACTAAATAATATAAAATTGATTTTAAAAACCAGTCAAACTATTGCATATTGTATTGTGATATTTTAGTAACAATCAAATCAAATGTATTGATTCATTTTAGAAATATTACTAATAATATTAATATAAACACTTCCACCGGTTTGGAAAAGAAAATACCCTTATGAATGAAAATGTGATACTCATAGCATTATACAATGAACAAACTCAAATAAAATAAAAATGATAGTACTTTTTCAACCGACTTCCAAAAGGAGGAGGTTATCAATTCGTCTGTATTTTTTTTTTTTTTTATGTTTGTTACCTCATAACTTTTCACTGGGTGGACCGATTTTGATAATTTTTTTTTTGTTTGAAAGGTAGTGCTTCCCGTGGGGTCCCATTTTTTTTATTTTTTTTTCCGATGATGGTATCCATGTGAAAACGACATAAGTCTTAAATTTGCGTTATGTATATGCGCGACAAATAGGTGAATAACTGAAAATCACGTTAACCAATTTTGATAATTCTTATTTATTATAAAATATATACTTCAAGGGTAATTTGGTGAAAGTTTGGTAAGGTTCTGAGCACAGGATCCATGACAAAGTAACGGAACGGAGGGGAACGGAACAATTCTGAGGAGCACGTTAGCGATACTCAGGCGAATCTTTTATTTATAGGTTATTTGGATATTTGAGTCACCTTCCATAATGTGGTTATGTTTATGTAATTATCATAGTCGAATATTATAATCAACTAGCTACCCACCACGGCTTCGCACGGGTGCAATACTGATACTAAATATACTACAGAATTTGTTTATTTACGACATCACATCGCAAACTTCTAAAATTATCAGTGTTTCTTTACTATATTGTTCATGTATTATATACACAAACCTTCCCCTTGAATCACACTATCTTTTAAAAAAAACCGCATCAAAATCCGTTGCGTAGATTTAAAGATATAGGGACAGAGAAAGCGACTTTGTTTTATACTATGTAGTGATGGAACTCCTATACGGCTCGCAGTTAGGGTGCGATATGGGGCAGAATTTCTTACTATCTTTAATCAAATTTTGTGTATGTGATGTGATGTCATATGATGTATGAAATATAGTTGGTCTTTTTCAAAGTTTTTTTGCTGAGTTCGATTACAGCTCTTTCGAGGGATCCTTGTAGTTCACGCCGCGTGACGTATTAAATCCGCATTTTCGAAAATCTATTTTTGCTTTATTCGCAAGTTTCCTTTGAAATTGTCCTCGAAGTAGTTTCTGACTCATATAAACGGAACGCTAAATCTATCCATATTAAAAAAAATTAGTTAGTCAACATCAGCTTCACTTAAAATCAAAAAATAAATAAAATTTTAACAAAAAGAAAAACCGACTTCAAACAAAACACTATTTTAAAACAAATGAATATGCACGAAAAAGTAATAAAAATAATTGCGTATTCAACATATTTTTTAGAGTCTTCCTAAGTTAAATGAAATGAAAAATATTAGACTACTTAAAAGTCGATTAACGATTATATCATGTAGTTATAATTATTGTTATATTTGGAGTCGGTGTCAGCCAATAAAACCCTACAGTATATCTATCAAAAAACAATACGAGAATACTTTAACAAATATGTTTTTTACAAATTACCTTTTACACAATAATATACTGGATCAATCAAGGGGCTCGTATCGCTTCTTTCTTTTGATTGTTGGGGCAAGGGCACCGTGGCTGACACCGGCTCCAAATATACCAATAACTATAACTACATGATATAATCGTTAATCGACTTTTAAGTAGTCTAATATTTTTCATTTCATTTAACTTAGGAAGACTAAAAAATATGTTGAATACGCAATTATTTTTATTACTTTTTCGTGCATATTCATTTGTTTTAAAATAGTGTTTTGTTTGAAGTCGGTTTTTCTTTTTGTTAAAATTTTATTTATTTCAGTAGGATATTTACAGCTTGTTATCATACTTATGTTTACTTTTATTATGACTTTATTTCAGATTAAAATATTTATATCTTGCCTTGTAGTTTATACAAACACAAATAAAAAAAATATCTGTTTCATAGTATCTATATTAATAATGAGATCTGTTTAACACACATCTGTTTAAGAATTTACTCTTCATTTTTATCCTGAATGGACAAAAAACAAAAGAAAGTAAAACCGAGAACAACTTAGATGTTTCCGTATAAAGATGTCGAGGTCGTTGACCCAGATCAACTACTTCACTTAATAAAGATAATTGGCAGGCCATGTGTGAAATCGAGGATGAAAATGGCGGTAGCGTTTTTACGATACTTGCAATAAGTATACAATGTGTTAATATCAATCTAAATATACATATAGAACTCAAAAATGTCTGACTGACTGATATAGTGATGTATCAAAGAACAGACCAAGTCACTGGACGGATCATGCAGAAATTTGTCTATCCGCTAAGAAAGGATTCTGATAAATTCTAGGGGATGAAAGTTTGCATAAAATTTCTTAGATTTTCGACTGATTGAACTGTAATTAAACATTGGAGCTACTATGATCCCTTATTTTATCTCCCAATATATATCAGATACTCCAAAAAAGGACATAGGTTACTTTTTTATCTAAAACATGACAACCATCACTCCAAAACGTGAGAGAAGCCGCAGGCGATTACTAGTATTATATAATTTTCATTAAGGATACGCACATTATCCTTAGATTATTTATAATTTAAATTGTTGATGAGTTTCGTTGAAAACCGAACTCAAGCAAGGGGTTCTTACTGGTACCGCATATATTATATGGGCCTAAAACAACATATTACAGCACGTGCAAATTATTGGCATAAATCTGCTTACTTTAATTTCCATATTATTATGAAAACATATATTAATATTAAGCAATAATATAGTCGAAAATTTTAATAAACTTGTATGTTAATGTACCGTGATGTAACTACAAACCTATTATTATAAATATTTAATGGATCGTAATGGTAAGTGGAAACAACCGCCAATGGACATTAGTTTGTAGAAATATTACTAGCTTTTAATATTAACAATACACCTCCATACCTTGAAAACTATGATGAAATCAAATATTAGAATCAAAATATTCTTTATTCAAGTCGACTTTTTGAATCGTCGTGTAAAACACGTGTGAAGCTAACACCGCGACCGGTTCGGAAAGTAGATTCTACCGAGAAGAACAGGCAAGAAACTCAGTAGTGCCTAATTTTCAACATTTAAAAGTACAGTCATGTTAATTAAATACATATGTATATAAGTAGGTGATTAATCCTGCCTGGACATCAACTAGTAATAGTTCCACGCATTTTCATCGTCTGTATAATATAAGGTTATATCCCTTCTGTCTTTAGTTACACTGGCTCACCAAGTAACACCAACATAACAATACTTAGTGTTGCTGTTTCGCGGTAGAATATACAATGAGTAGGACACGTAAAGTAGTTGAAAATAATGTATATAAAAAATATTTCATACTAGCACCGCCCCTCCCGCTGCTTCTCACGGGTGTAATACTGAAACTAAATATACTACAGAATTTGTTTATTTACGACATCACATTAGAGACTTATATTGTACATGTATTATATACAAAAACCTTCTACTCGAATTACTCTATCTATTAAAAAAAAACGCACCTAAATTCATTGCGTAATTTTAAAGATCTTATTATATAGGGACAGACAGCGGTAAGCGACTTTGTTTTGTACTATGTAATGAAATAAATATAAAATGTAAATGATCTATTAAATTATTTTTTAATTATTTTCTTTCACACCGTTCTTATATAATTACACGCACAAATTAAATACATTTAAAACATACAGTATTTCAAAAAGGAAAGCAGTAGACTGTGAAGAAATGTTAATGTAATTTGAATTTTGTATCGTATCATGAGTATTTGTTCTGTAGAAAAGTCAACATTTGTACATACAGTATAGTTCAAAAGTTTGTTTGTTTTTTTTTT
This sequence comes from Vanessa cardui, assembly GCF_905220365.1. Classification (NCBI taxonomy): domain Eukaryota; kingdom Metazoa; phylum Arthropoda; class Insecta; order Lepidoptera; family Nymphalidae; genus Vanessa; species Vanessa cardui. The sequence goes on along the minus strand of NC_061144.1, from coordinate 3,584,152 downwards.
TTTTTTTGAGACTCTAATCTCTGGAACTTGATTGGATTTGAAAAAATATTTTTGCATTATATAGGCCACTTCCTAAAGAAAGTAAAACATTGTAACAACACTTCAGCCTATAGGGAACAAGAATATTAAACGAGAATTTGAAGAAACAAGTTTTAGAGAGTTATAACTCTCAAGCCAAAACAATACAAAGTAAAATACCCGAGAAAAAGTAAAATAGCAGCCTGTAAATGGGCTACTGGTGGACTTAGGACTTCTCTCCTTTGAGGAGAAGGATTGTAGGTTATTTGACCACGCTGATCTAATGCAGTTATATGTATACACGTGGCAAAATATCGTTGAAATTATACACACTATTAAAATTAGACAATGAGCTTAGATGGCCCAGTGGTTAGAACGCGTGCATCTTAACCGATGATTGCGAGTTCAAACCCAGGCAAGCGCCATTATATATATATATGTGCTTAATTTGTGTTTATAATTCATCTCGTGCTCGGCGGTGAAGGAAAACATCGTGAGGAAACCTGTATGTCTCTAATTTAATCGAAATTCTGCCACATGTGCATTCCACCAATCCGCATTGAAACTGCGTGGTGGAATATGTACCAAACCCTCTCCTTAATGGAAGAGGAGGCCTTATCCCAGCAGTGGGATATTTACAGGCTATTACTTTTAGACACATTATAGATTTCTACATGATGTTTTCCTTCACTGCTCAAAATGGGAGTAATTGTAATGACAAATTGCATACATGAAAAATCAGTGGTTTTGGCTTGAATTTGAACTCGCAATCATTGTTTAAAATGCACGTGTTCTAACCACTGGACCATATCGACTCAAATAACAATATAGTTATTATTATTAAACGTTCAACGTTTCTCCTCTTTTAAGAGCATAAAACTTAAAATACGAACGCCAGACAAGCGATAAGAAGTGTTCATATTACGCGAAGAAGAAATTTAGACAAAATGAACAAGTCATCTGGCTTTCTGAATATATATTGTGTTGTTTGTATTGCATTGAGTATATATGTTTGTTTTGATATTTTACAGACAGCGTTATTATTGTTGGCATGAATGCTTGAGTTGAATGTTTGGCTTATATAGACGCTGTATACATTATCAATTATTATTAATAGAGAATATCTAGCCCGTATTATTCTATCGCATGCACTGCTCTTTTATGATTTAGTGAAAAGAAATGTGTCAGATTTTCATCTGACAAATGCAGTTTTTCGCATGTGTCGCTTTGTGCAAGCCCGCCTGGATAGGTACCACCCACTTCAGTTATTGTACCGCCAGATAACAATACCCACTATTGTTTTATTCCGGTTTGAAGGGTGAGTGAGCCAGTGTAACTACAGGCACAAGGGACACAACATCTTAGTTCCCAAAGTTGTGGCACATAGACGATGTAAGCAATAGTCAATATATTTTATTTTATTTTTTTTTATTTATAATTCTTTATTGCACACCACAAACAGAAACAAAAAAGAAAGTAACATAAAATTAATAAAATACAAAAAAAAAAGAATTAAAAAAAAAAAAACAAAACAAAACAAAAGAAGGACATTAAAAGTGTTGTACAATGGGCGGACTTATGGCTTTTTAGCCATCTCTTCCAGACAATCCAATCAAAGGGAGAATCCAAAACCATCGGCGTAGGCGGTGCAGTCATAAACTTACATACAAATAGTTACACACTATACTTATACTTCTTATATATATATATATATATATATATATATATATATATATAAATATATACATATATATTATGTATAAATAATATATATCTCTATCATATACTAATACATACTTAAGATAGTAAAATGATATAAAAATACATAAAATTACATAATAAATGTTATATAAAATAATTAATTAAAGTCGTCTGAATTATTATTTAGGTAATAGTTTTTAACGGCTCTTTTAAAAACTGAAATAGATGGAGCCTTTTTAATGTTTACTGGAAGGGCATTCCATAACCTTATGGCCTGTACAGTAAACGAATTGTTTAGAAATTTAGTTTTGTGTACAGGCATTTTAAGTGTTAGGTACCGCTTAGATCTTTAAAACAAAGAATCACCAAGAAATTCAAATTTATCTTTTAAATATGTAGGAAAACTATAGTTAAATAGCGCACAGTACAGAAGAGAAAGAATATGTAAGTTCCGGCGAAGACGTATAGGAAGCCTTGAGTTTTGAACGATATTCGGAGACATGGTCATATTTTCGTAGGCAAAATATGAATCGAATAGCAATATTTTGAAGTCGCTCAAGTTTATTCAGTTGGTCCTCGGTGAGATCAGGATAGCTTGCATCTGCGTAATCTAGAATTGATAAAAGGAGAGAGTTTGCTAGCATAATTTTGGTAGGAATTGGAAGTACAGATTGGAGTCGCCGCAATGAGCTCAACGCAGCGAATATTTTCCTACTGACCTCTTTTATTTGTACTGACCATGATAACGTCTGGTCTAAATACACACCGAGATCTTTAACGTTAGAGTAGTAGGCTATTGTAGTACTTCTGAATTCCACAGATGGTAAATTTAATAAATCTACCCTAGAGATCATGCCTGGACTACCAATTATGACTGCCTGCGATTTACTTGGATTGATGTTAAGTCCGTATCGCTTGATCCACTCAGAGATTGAAACAAGATCGTCATTAATAGCATCAATCGCTGCAGGAAGATCTTGAAGTGTTGCATGTCGATAAATCTGGATATCGTCTGCATACATATGGTAGAGAGAAGAAATGCTTGAAGTGATAGAATTAATAAAAATTGAAAAGAGTAAAGGAGATAAGACGCCACCTTGAGGAACCCCTGCCTGAATATCACACCATGAGGAGAAAGACTCATTATGGCGAATACGATGTCGTCGGCCTTTGAGGTAACTTTGAAACCAATCTACCACTGATGGAGATATGTTAATAGAACCTAACAAACTCAAAAGGATGTCATGATCAACACAATTAAATGCGTTGCTAAAATCCAATAAAATTAAAATTGTGAGTTGTTTATTATCCATGGCTGCACGAATGTCATCAGTAACCTTCACCAGAGCAGAGACCGTACTATGACCCGCGCGGAAGCCCGATTGGAGAGAGTTGAGGATGGAGTGATTGTTAAGGAAAGTGTTTATTTGTTGAAAAACTATTTTTTCTAAAATTTTGGAAAGAAACGGAAGAATGGAAATCGGTCGGTAATCGGAGTTGTTAATAGGATTAGGTTTTTTGGGAAGTGGTATGATATGAGCACCTTTCCAAGCATCAGGGAATGTGCTACGGGTGATGGAGTAATTTAGGATGTGCACTAAAGTAGGAGCAATAATGTCAAGGATGGGAATAATCATTTTACGGCTTATGCCGTCAGTACCAACGGCATTCGAAGACGTGGATAATATGTTCTTCTTAACATCACATTCAGTGATAGAGGAAAATGCAAACGGTGGAAATATAGAAGTTGGTTGCGAGGAAAGAATATTAAGCGTGCAATGCTTATCAACACTATCAAGTACAGAATGTGAAGAGAAATGCTTATTTAAAAGCTCAACGTCAATTTTAATGGGAGAGTTATGTGCTGATTTACCAACTCCTAGTGTTTCAAGAAATTTCCAGATTTTTGAAGTGTCACCGTTTTCGACAGATTTGTGAATGTAGCGTCGTTGAGCGTCTCTACATGCTGTATTGCATCGATTCCGAGCTTTCCTATATTTGTCGCGGTTGATGTCTGTGTCATGCATCTTAAATTTGTTTTTAGCATGGTTTTTTTTTTCAATCATCTTTTTTAAGTCATCTGACAACCACGGCGCTGGAAGGTGTTTCAACTTAACCGGTCTCAAAGGGGCATGGGTATCATATAATTGAGTAAGCAGCCTATTAAATTTATCTATTTTGTCATTAATTGACTCAGCAGAGAGTACCGACGACCAATCCAAGTGGCGAGCATCATCACAGAGTCGAATCTGATCCATTCCTGCAAAATTACGATACAGAAGGGTTCTAGATTTAGCTTTAGGAGGGCGAATTTTATACGAAAGAAAGATCAGGTCATGATAGGAAAATGCATCAGCAGGGCATTGGCCATATTTTGAAATAAAATCGGGAGAAGAAACCATAATAAGATCCAGAAGGGATGGAATACACCCAGGAGAATGGTGTGTAGACTTAAGAGGTAAAACATGTAAATTGTAGGAATCAGTTATTTCTAATAATTTCTTACACCGAGAGTCATCTTTAAGTAAACAAGTGTTAAAATCACCCATAATAATGGAGTGACTGTAGGTAGGGATAAAATTATGTAAAACGTTTTCAAAGGTGGTAAAATAATTAGACAGAGAAGAAGGGTTGTAAAATACACCTAGGAGAAGTTTAGAATAAGACAGACTTACTTCGATAAGCAAATGTTCGATCGCATCGGTCGGAGGTGATTGGGCAGACGAGCTGAGTACTGAGAAAGGGATACAGGTGCGTAAGTAGATTGCAACGCCACCACCCCTCCTCCCGCTACGATCATTGCGAATCAGTTGGAAGCCGGGCAACGAGTAAGATGTACGATGGTAAGCAGGGCTTTAACCAAGATTCAGAGATGAGGATGGCATGAATATTGCGGGAGTCAAATGATGCAAGCATATCAGGATAATGAGCCGGAACACTTTGGGCATTGATGTGAATGACATTAAAATTTTTTACACAGTCGGAAAAACATGAATCGAGGGTGACATTTAATGAAGGACAAGATGTACTGTGAAAGCTATCATCACTAGAGTATCCATCAGAGGATGGGGAGAGGAAAATATCACTATGAATACGACCATTAGACGACATACCAAAAAAAAAATTAAGAATATAAATAATAAATAAAATAGTCTGATACTAAAAAAAATAGAAATAAATATATTAATAATAAATAAATATAATTTTAATTTTAATTAATATATAAAATTATAAATTATAATATACTAAATAAAACGACCTACTAAACCAAATAACCACAAAGCTAATATAGCTGCCAGCCATGATAGTTGTTACACTTAAAGCATAAATATAAGTAGAACAAATTCAAAAATATGAAAGTGAACATATTGTAAAAAAAAAAGAGAAACGTAAAATACAAGAACTGTAACAAGTCATGTGCACATTACACAATCAAGAGCAGTATTATTGTAAATTAAGTAAAAAGATAATAGAAAAGCATAAAGTAAAATTAAAAAAAATAAAAACAAGAAAAAACTATATTAATTAAGTAACATAACTTAAAATAAGTGAAGATAATGTTATTATATTTAAGGACTTAATATTACAGTGAGTACTCACTCCTTATTATTTAAAAACGTACTTATAAATTAGAATTGACGCATACGTCAGCTGTCAGATGTCAGTGTAACACGAAATTATTGAATTATAACTTCTATCATTAAAACAAAAGAAAAAAAGAAATGTGGGTAAAACGAAGTTGTATACAAAAGGAATATAAAATATCTAATGAAAAGGAGGAGTTCTACAGATATAGAAAAAAATATTGCTCTTACTTATAGCTATCACTTATAGTAAGACAAAACAAAGAAAATATATATATTGTAAAAATAAAAATGACGACGAATGACGACTATTTCTTCGCAGTCCTCTTGATCCTCGAGATTGCTGGTTTGTTAGGTTTAACAGCTTCAGCATCAGCGTACACTACTTGTGCCGTAGAGTCGCCTAGAATCGTGCTTGAAACTGCATCCAACTCCATCATAGTTGTTACACGGTGCCTTGATCCTTCTGCATCAATGACCATGATAGTACCATCTCTGGTCCAACTTTTCGTTACGCCAAAGCGTTGTCGTGCAGCCAAAAAAACCTTGTGGCGTGCTTTTGTAAGGAACTCGGATACAGTGATACCGGAGCCCTTAAAACTGGTCTTGGATGACCAAACCTGGTTTCTCAGAGTGACATCTTTAAATCTAACTAATATCACTCTGGGCTTATCCTCATTAAGACGACCTAATCTATGGCATACACTAAAGGAGCTGGGAATGATTTGTGGTAATTTAAGTCTCTCACTCATTAATTTGGACACACAAGCAGCCGTATCTTCTTTATTCGTCTCAGGGACACCATGCAACAGGAGAACCTTCTTACGGGAGTGCATCTCCAAGTTATCTTGCTGTTTAGACAGGAATTCAACTTGTAGTTGCAGATTTTGAAGTGCGGTTAAGACAAAGGAACGAAACATATTAAATTGTGAGTTGATGTTCGACATGGGGCTGGTGGCAGGAGTTATACCTTTCAATTCCTTTTGAAAGTCATTTATTCTTTCATTGAAGACTAGTGTAAGCTCATCAATTGAGTGCTTAATTGACTCCATAGTGTGGTGTAAATAATTATGTGTTGTATTTTACTCACAGGAAAGTTGCAATGTTCTATAAGGATATCAGTATAATAACTGGCAGGTAATTTGTGATCACAGGTACATTAATACAATTTTAAACTAAGTATATTTTATTTTATTAATATTAAAAGCAAAGTAAAAATTTAACGACTTTACTTTACGACTACCCGCACAAGAAGCGACATATCTTACAGCGACATTGTCTATGGGTGATGGTCTGTGGCCATCAGGTGTCAATAAATCAAAACATCAGTATGCATATGCGGTTGGTAAATTTCCCGCTGGGTTTGGACCTCCTTTCCCTTTGGACAAAGTTTGGATCATATTCCACCATGCTGCTCCAATGCAGGTTGCATTGGAGCAGCATTTACATATGGCAGAATTTCGTTGAAATTAGACACGTGCAAGTTTTTTCACGATGTTCTCTTTCACCTTCGAGCACGAGATTATTTATAAACACAAATTAAGCAGATGCAAATTTAGTGGTGCTTGTCTGGATTTGAACCTGCAATCATCAGTTAAAATGTACGCTTTCTAACTACTGAGCCATTTCGGCTATTCCCTTCTCTACGAAATCAATTTAAACACTTAAGTGCTTGTTTAGTTTGAACGCGCTGTATTTGATTGCCTCGTCGGTCTAGTTTTAGGCATAGACCCTGAGGTCAAGAAGTCAAAGAAAGAAGATTCTAAAAGTCGGGCCGATAAAACATACTGGGTTTTTCTATCGAAAAAATCTCAGTAACAGCTCAGATTTTGATAGTTGGAAATGTGACTTTCCAATGTCTTTTAAGGCAAGTTAAGCGTTTGACATTGCGCCTGAAATATTTTCGGTCGTGTAAGATTTGCCGTCTCATCGAATTATGAGAAAATAAAGAGTGCACCTGTTTTTGTGCATCACATGTCTTATCCATAGTTTGTCTTGAGTAGATAATCATATTCCTTTTAACGTGTTCTTACCTCTGCCTTCGCACACTTACACCAATTTTTCTTGAATACATATAATTTTAAAGCAATTATGATAGATTACTGATTGATCAAAATTTCTTGTCAATGTGTATGTAGGTTCATTATGCATGTGTTTGTGCATGTTGAAATTCCTCAAGTGTAAACATATTGGACATCTGCTTGTGACAAGTACCTATACGCTAGCAAGAATTGAATATATGTGCGATGGTTATGACATCTTAAGCCAATAAAGTAAATGGGAATCATTTCTTGCTACAAAATTTCTTCACCCGGAAAGAAATGTTTGTGGTTTATGGGAGACAGAGTTCCATTAAGAGAACCACGGTATTACTGTTAAAAGCATTTGTTACTTTGTCATAGCAAAACTAGTCCTAAAATTTAATTTGTTGCTACCATCGTCAAGTAAGAATAATGTGCGGAGGCGTTATTTAGTTGTTCTCATCAATTTTGCACTAAAAGTTTAAAAGCGTAAATTGAACTTTAAAACCTTCAGCATAAAGTTGATTTTTAAATGCTCGTACCTTACAAATGTTATTATGCATTATATTAAGGGAGCAAAGATGGTCCTCATTTTCACATCCATATGTTTCTCCTAGTCATCGTTAGTTGAGCATGTTCAAAACGTCTTATGTGACGTAACTACGTTCAATATTGTAATAAATGTAATAGCTCTTAAGACACTTGTATTAAGTGATAAAAAATATTACAAGTAATATGAGTTTTCGTTAAATCGCGATAAAAAATAGAATAGAAAAAATAACAAGAAAATACGATTACCTTCTTAAGTGGAAGCATCTATGCAGTAGTTGGACATTAACAGCCAACTTTGAAAAAGATCGTTTCGATAAAATTTCAGCCAAGTCCGAATCGCACTCAAATACTCAGTGTTCCGTATCACTTACTAGTGTTAGCAGTGACGTGAGCGGTGGCTATTATTGACAGCTTTATAACATATAGAAAGACGGCGTCGCTTGTCAGGTTTCCATTCTTTGTACACGGATCCCCAAAAAGCGTTCTAATTCACTTTTATTACCAACTCCGAGAAATTAGCGATTAAGCAAATATGTATTTATTTGACGACATTATTTGAAACGGCCGTTGCATATTGAATCTATGTTGCAAGACATAAAACTTGTACAGACGTAAAAGATTGTTTACCCGTTTATCACAGGAAAGGTCCAATACACGGACCAAGCTGATCAAACAACGTAGAGGTCGTAAAATAGACGAACGACTCAATATAGGGAGATATCGCTCGGTTCAATCGATTTGTATCGAACGCTTTCGATGCATATAAATTGACGATACAATGATGACTTAGAGCTGACCTAGGCAGCAATAGAATAAGATTCTAATCTTCATAAGAGTTACAGTAAATAGATGTTGGTCTATTTTTTATTGATGTTTTAATATTTACATAAGTATCTTTAATAAATATGCTGTTTGTGTCAATAGCGGCTTAAGAGCCATTTAGCGATGTATAATGTTGCAGGTTTGATAGTAAAGCCAAAGATGTCAGTGAGGCCATGTACGCTGCGACGAATAATCTGCATCTTAGAAGAATTTAAGAGGTAGATAAGAATATTAGTAATTCTTTAAAGATCAGTGCTATAATATTATTATTATGATATTAATTAACTGTGCCCTCAACTTTGTGCGCGTCTGAATTTAACACCTGATTACATCAGCTATCCAAAAGTAAAGGTATCGTCAAAACCGGTCGATTCGTTCTAGAGATTAGCCGGAACAAATAGTTAGATAGACAGCCAGGCATATTGTATTGCTGGCAATCCCTTGCTCGAACAACTTAGTCTACTTGATCAATCATATCTTAAAAAATTTAAACGAGAAAAGATTAAGATTACATTTTTGAATTTAGAATGTCAACGCGATTTTATTTTTTAGACAACCAGTAATAAAACCTCTTTAACTGTTATATTTTATTTAAAATGACAAAAATATAAATAAAAAAAGTACTCGCTGAATCTTTTAAAAAGTGAGGCAAGAGTTGCTTACCCGCTTTCAGAGAGTATGAATACGCTAATCTCGAAAGCTCTGAAATCTGAATTCATTTTGATCATTCTTACTATCTTGTAGATTTAAAGGTTTAAGTATTTCAGCATTTTATTCATCCAAGTATTTACGGTACATTCATAATCGTTGCATTCACTTTTTGCTAGTTTTTTTCTCTAAAGATGTTTTCAGCCTCGTTTTATGTATTCCAGTATCCTTTATCAACTAAACGGGTCAGTGGACTATTAAAATTACGGCGTACGGCTACGGGTATATTTTTGTAGTTATTTAATGCGAAATATTTTTCATTCGTGTAGGTACGCCATTAGAAATGCACTACCAGACAGTAATAATGCTTTGGACTAGTGAATTTGTAAATCTGTTTTATAAAAATTACGCTATGTTACAAAGCGAAAGTTCTTTCATGTATACTAAATATTATACATGATATTTTTTTTTTTCATATATAGCTGTCTGTATTAGACTCTCGTTTAATTGGACAGATATATATTCGATTTTTAATTTATTTAGATAGGTAGGAAGAGCGCCTAATATTATGTGGTCACCATCTCCTAAGTACATCGTCAATAACTAAACTAAGATATTATGTACCCGCTGCTTGTATTTGTATTAGCTCGGCACAACCAAGTATGGCATACTTTTGATCTAAAATATCTTTGCTCAGGTTGATAGTTTAAGCAAACTATTGTTTCATAATTATCAATCTTAAAAGATATACGATTAAAACTAAGTGGTGCTAATTTTATAGCATATCTAGTGCCTAACTAACCATTTTAATTGCGTCGACCTCTTTCATGATTATGTTCATTTAATGAAAGACTTTTTAAATAAATGGCATAACTAGATATGAATTTATGATAGCGGTATTCGTGTAAATTAAAAAATAAAATGTATATATGGTAGCATCCACTCAACACATTCTACTGCAAAATAGTAATACTAAGGTGTTGTCTTCCAGTTTCAAATGGTTGTAAGCCAGTTTAACAACATGCATAATTGATTGATTTTGCTGGCAAATTGGAGATGCCAGGAATGGCAAATATTTTAGCGCCAATATATTTAGGCAGTTGTGACTTACCATTACATAAACCCATTGACCGACGACCTTTATTAATTTATATAAAAAAAAGTAGAAACATACAATTTTAATATATAATTCCAATATTATCATGATAATGTCTTGTACTGAGTTCATGATGGATCCACCTTGGAAATTTACTAAGCTCAACGCAAAAATCTGCTTAAAGTAATGTATATCGACAAAACATTACTGTTTAATGTAGATATTTCTGCACTTCGCAATTTTAATCTAAATTGACGACCTCCATGTTCGAGTTGTTTGTACATCGGTTTTCATGTGTACGCCACTCCGAGATCCTGGGGTCGATTCCTGGCCAGGTCTATGTAGAAAAAATTCATTAGTTTTCTATGTTGTTTGCTTTCTGGTTGTTTCTGGTACCGTCGTTACTTCTGATTTCTCATTTAAAAACAGGTGCTTTAGCTACTTACATTAAGATCAGAGTAATGTGATGTTGTCAAATATTTATTTATTAATTGTTATTTTAAATTATTGACCTGAAATGCGCGACTTTCATGTTCTCTGTCAAATAGTGAAGTGGTTCGCGGAATAAGGCCCAGCACACACGGCGCAACGCATTTGCAACGAAACTGCGACTTCTAGTTACTTTTGTGTTTCAGCCATAGACTCCTTTGAGAGACCGCACACGACGCAACCTGTATGAAACTGGTTGGAAACGCGTTTCAAACCAGTTGCATTGAAACCGGCGTGCAGGAAACTCGTGTTTTCGTTTCTTCGGATTTCGCGCCTTTTTCATCAACAAAATGGCTGACGACGATAATCAAAGCATTGAATTTGTGTTAGAAGTAGAAAAATATCCTTGTTTATATAATAACACATTACCTAGCTACTCTCGGAGCCGGCAGCCACAAACATACGATAGTTGATATTAATATCAATGTAGGGACGTATCCACATAGTTCTTCTTTTACGCCTTCTCCTTTGTCGAAGATATAAATACATAACCACAACTTCTTCATCACTTGAACTAGACATTTTGCAGACTTCTATTCTCTCAGAAAACCGAACTGATTGTGAGCCGCGAGGTTGCTGCGTGTGTGGAAATCGATTGAAACGAGTTTTAAACTAATAATTTCAGAAGGGTTTCGTTGCAGTTACGTTGCAGTTGCGTTGCGCCGTGTGTGCTAGGCCTAAGTGTTCCAATACATATTTGTAATAAGAACTCAACACGTACCATTAAGTAAGATTTAACAAGGTATTATACTGTAGGTCTTAATGTCATAACGTGACTTCTAAAAAAATTAATTTACAACCTCTTTCGTAGCGACGAGTAAAGTAATATAAGACATAAATTTACTTCTTATAATGACATTCTAAAATAAACTTTATGTGCCTTAGTTTAAAGTTCACATTTATTTTTCGTATGTGTTGAAGTATTACTAAAGTTACATTTTAATGGCGGTTAAAAAGGGAGTAAGTCTCATTACCTTATTTAAACGTTCGTCGTTTAAATTTTTATCACGTTTTGAAAAAAAGTTAATACATTAGTAATTATAGTTTATCATTAATTTTCTTATTTTAGAACTGATTGAAAACGAAATTAAAGGGCTCAAGAGCAGCAGCAGGAACCTTCGAAAGATACCCAGTCGGTACCTACGAGAGCCTTCTCTATCACCAGTCAAAGAGGCCCTGTGAACATTTCTATAAATGCATGTACTACTACGAAACTTTCTAACATAAGTAATAGGTTGCAGCTTGTATTGGAAATGTAATAATTTCGAATGTAATTATTGTTAAGCTGCATGTGTGTACCGAGTATATATATTATTGTATTATGTTAGAATATATAATAGGTCAGTACATACTTAAACGAGCATGAGCAAAGCAATGCCAATAAGTAAAATAATTAGACGTCTTTAATGATTTTATGATTTTGCAATTATAAATAAATATTTAAATATTGGACAACATCACATACATTACGCTGATCCCAATTTCAGTAGCTAAAGCAATTGTGATGGAAAATCCGAAGTAATGACGGTACCACAAATAGCTAGACCCAAGACAACATAAGAAATCAATGAACTTTTACTACATCGACTCACCCTGGAATTTGACCCGGGACCTCGTAGTGGCATACCATGGAAACCGGTGTACCATTTGACCATGGAGGTCGTCAATCGTATCTGAATGATGTATTGTATGAAGCTGTTTGGAATATGAGTTGAAACAATATCTGCAATCGACTTTTTCCAATTTAAAGATATTAAATTCCAAAATAGACTTCGAAATTCTCAGTCTCGAGTTGATTTAAAAGACACAGTTGCAGTACAAGTTGCCAGAAGTTTTGATCTTAATTATAAAATCTGTCCCAAGGATGAAAATTTTCAGTCACAAAGTTTTTTACAAGGGAAAATTCTTAAATTAAAAATTTTACTCGAGGCTGATACAAAAACTACTACAAGCTGCATTAATAAGGAAGAATACAAATAATTAGATATATACTTGGAATGCCTGCTAGTTACCAATTTGATAATCATTGAAATAAATAGAGTAAATGAAACTGAACTAAATAATGATTCCGAAGAAGAAAAGAAAGAGATGTATAAGTCCAGGGGTATATCAGTAATATGAGATGTTGCTGTTACAATATGGTCCTTATCCTGTTGAATTATATTATATAATATAATTATTATTGTAGCTTATTTTTGTCATATTTTAATATGTCGACGAATTACCTTGTAATCATTTAGGATTTTAATTGTTGAATATCTATAAATCATTTTAACTATTTTTATGTTATTTTATTTTTATGTGTAAAGTATTTTGATTGTAGAAGCTAACCAATAACACAAGAAAACAAAAATTAAACATGACGTTAAAATTTATTTTGTTTTTATTTTATTGATACAAGGAGCTATCATAAGATTTTGAGTTAAGCGCTTATTAAATATATCAACAATATTATAACTAAGTAAATTACGTGTCTAATATTTGAACTGAAATATAAAATTCGTTCATAAAAAGTAAAATTGGTAAGCGAAAATACAGTTAGAAATAGCTCTATGAAAAGCGTCTAAGATATTTCCCAGTCCGTTTAGCTGTATTATGATTTAAAATCTGTTGTGTCAAAGAAAAGAGGTTTTATTACTTTGTACTACAACTTTAAAAATTGTTGTTGAAATGTTCATTTCGAGAAACATATTTTTGCGGGATCGTTCCTGAGGTTTTATATACTTAATCTCTATTTAAAATTTAGTCATGTCGTGCTGTGTTGTAAATAATGATATCTTCAGGAAGCACATTAAAATTTTGCCACATGTGTATTTACCAACCCATATTGTAGCAGCGTGGTGAAATAAGCTCCAAAACATTTTTCTTAAGAAAAAATGAGGCAAACCTGGCTTTGATGACTTATGCCAAATCGGATCTCATGGTTCTGGGTTCTAAAAACAAGTTGCGCTTCTTCAAAAGTCAATGGAGTTTTCTGTCAAAAAATCTCAGGATTGATCCAGAATCTAGTTTGGGATGGGTCAGTTAGGAGTGTGTGTGTCCTGAGTGTCTCAGCAGTACGTAATGCCATCCTGCACTTGAACTTAAAGCGGTCGTCTTGGATTTGTCATTTCATCGGATAATGACATATTTATAATGCTATATTAATTATAATATAATATTCAAATATATCCTACGTAGTTAACTAGTCTCTCTCAAGATTGGCCACCGTAACTGATATCTTCCATTGATCCACTTTACGTGATTATAATTCCGGATTTTTACTCAAAATATCTTGGCAAAAAATTCCACATCTTTTGAAGTTTTAAAAGAAAACAACTAAAGATTATACGAAGACTAAACCGAGACTTAATTTTGTATAGAGTATTTTGATAAACTTGTGATTCAAGTTAAAACAACAAAACGTCTAAAACTGCAGAAACAAGACGACGAACTTCAAAAAGCCGTCCTTAAAATTTCGCTCTTGTTTCGAGTCTCTTGCGACCAAAGTTTTAGATGACGCATATTCTTGCGTGTTTTAATTATTCAGTGACTTAGAACATCAATGCAATGGAAGTTGCATTCCCGTATAAAATTATTTAGTATAGGAACTGGCTTTGAAGAATACTGTTCTTTGTTTAGCGGTTTAAATATTTAAAACGATAAATATTTCTACGGTTTTAGACTTTTGCATCCGTACATTTTTGAGTTTTATTTTTGTCTCAGGTTTTTTTATTATTTAAGTGCACTATTATTGAAGATGTTTTGTAATGGATTAATCGATGTGAAATACCAATTTGGTACTTTGCATAGACGTGAAAACCTCGACCTTTATTATTATATATTCGAAAAATATAACGGTGTATCTGTTTTTTATGGACATTTTGAAGATACTTTCTCTTATCACGGTGTATAGACATTTGACCAATCAAATTTAAGGAGAAGCGTCATCACAAACATAACATACTAAATACATTTCACAGTGTGCAAATACTTAATTATCATACAAATTGGCAGAGTAATAAATGGGCTATCTGATGTTAAGGGCACATACATAAATTATCATTATAAGAAATATCAAACTCATCTTGCATCATATCTCTTGTATATTTACTTATAACTACTGATTTAGTTCTTCTAACTAAAACACTTTCATAGTGAGAATTTGAAATTTTGGCGAGAGACTTAGGGATAAGCTATTAGCTTGCAATACCCAACCAACAGTTGGATATATTACATAAAAGATCTGATGGCATATTCACAAAATGTTTTACTCTAAGTTCAAAACAATTTTAACCGTTACGTGCTACCAGACACCACACGCTCTTGGTAAATGTAGACTACATATTTTATCTCAGTAAATTGTCTTTAAACATGTACTGAAATGTTAAGTAAATTTCGTTTCAATTTCGTTAGACAGTGTACAATAAAATTATTCTGAATGATATTCATTATTGTGTAAAAATAAGTCGTCGTTTTTAATCTGTTAATATAAAGTCTTAATATAAAGTTCACTAAATATATATTGTGTACATATTACTTAGTACATCATTATTTCCTTCATATGTTCTATTGTAAATACATCAATATTAAATGGGAAAGTTTTCTGAATCTATTTTCAGGTAAAGTACTATAATTTATTCACAGGAGGTATCCTTAATCTATAATAATTTTGTAAAACGATTAAAACTAAAATAATATGAGTACAAGAAAAATCTCTTCAAAAATAACACATTCATCAAAATTATAAACAAATGTAATTTTCATTGTTGTAAATTTTACTAAATAGAGTCTAACTTTGCTAAATTTATCTTTACAATTTATTCGTGCTCGGCGGTTAAAGAAAATGTTGCGAGAAAACCAGCAAGCGAAGAAAATGTACTATATGTATTACCACCAATCCGCATTTCAGTTGTGTGGAGGAATAAACTCCTTTCTTCTAAAGAGTAGAGAAGGCTTTAGCTCAGGAGTGAGAAATTTACAAGATGTCACTTTATATGCCACAAACTGTCTCCAGTTGCTGAGATGGCCCAGTGGTTAGAACGCGTGCATCTTAGCCGATGATTTTGGTTTCACACCCAGGCAAGGACCACTATATACGTGTGCTTAATTTGTGCTTATAATTAATCTAGTGCTCGGCAGTGAAGGAAAACATCGTGAGGAACCATGCATGTGTTTAATTTCATCAAAATTCTGCAACATTTGTATTCTACTAACCCGCATTGGTACAGTGTGGTGGAATATGTTCCAAACCCTCTCCTTAATGGAAGAAGAGGCTTAAGCCCAACAGTGGGAAATTTACGGTCTGTTACTTTACTTTACTACTACGAAACTGGACCCCTTAGCGACCCAAGCTTATATTTTAGATCAAGGAACGTACATAGAACAAAGAGATCCGAAGGTTAATATAATAAATTTATCAAATACTCTGAAATAATTAATGATTGTTTATCACATCGATATTGGTGACGTAGTTATTTATTATTAACGATAAGATAGCTTGGCTTTGCGGTAAGCCGGATTTGTGGCTACAATACTAATACACAAGAAATAATATGCTAAACAATCAATTATAAATTTGTATATTGGTAGCGTTTACATTTGGAATTAACATGCAAACTATAATAATTGTATCGCTTACTAACTAGCTTGTAATGATCATAAATGAAAAAACATTGGACAACATCACATACTCTGAGCCCGATGTAAGTAGCTAAAGCACTTGTGTTATGGAAAATCGAGAGTAACGATGATGACACAAACACCCAGATCCAAGACAACATAGAAAATAACGAACATTTTCTATATCGACACGATTGGGAACCCGGCACCTCAGAATACCCATGACAACCGGTGTAACACTAGTCGAACACGGAGGTCGTCAAATTATATTTAAAATTGACTCATAAGTTCAAATAAACAAATGAAAATGTGTGTCATCCAATATCTCTGACCGTTCCCGTCCACCACCCATCTTTCCAACCACAATATCCGTCACCGTCTAAGAAGGATACGTGTCAGCACCGCTGTTTATTGAGACCAAACAATACAACTTGGTAGCCGTATGTGCAAACCAGGATATAATATGTTGCTTGACGGAGAGTGATTTGAAGGTATTGAAATTAGATACAATATAATAAACATATAGAAATAGATTAGTTAAGTTTCTTTTTTTTTTAAATTAAATGGAATTCCTAAGCTAAGACACAGGCACAGTACCAGTATACTGTGAGGTCTCCTTCTGCTATTTCTTTCGATTGGTTAGGACGTAATTTATTAATGGCAAATAAAGCTGCAAGTCCTCTTGTATTGGTTGGAGTCGATGGCGAAGTAAATTCAAGACCGTGGTATTTGAAAATAGTATGGTAGTAGAATCCCGATAGCGATACCAAAGGCATTGTGTTTGGATACAACAAAAGGGTGAGTAAAAACATGAACGGTCTTCTTATCAAGAATCTAAATTTAAATACTATGTAATATGTCATAACCTTTTTCAAAACGCGATACAGCTTCTTATCTGTAACCAAATATAAGAAGCTACATAAGAAGATAAAACTTATTACGTATTTGGGTATAGCAGTTTTTTGCAATTCTATATTTAAAAAACTTCTCCGTAATTATTAGTAAATACACATATACACACATGTTTAAACCAAAGTATACATCCATATTTGTGAGTATATACTGATGCCGACAGATAATAGAATTACACTGTAATAAATAAAATTAAAAAATCAAAATAAAATTAGAGTATCAGGTACGCTGAGGATAAGGTCAAAGAAACTTAGTGGGATTATTTATTAGCTTTACGTAAAGTTAAATCCTGTAAGAAGAGATTTAAATAAAGAATATTATAATTTTTATTTTTATATAACCAAAGTTTGTAAATCAAAGATTACTTTATAAATATAATTTATAACGACCTGTTAATTCCTAAATTCACTGCCCTCTATAAAATTGTAATCTTTAGTTACCTTTGGCACACAGAATTTTATACTATTTATCTCAAACTTAAATCTGTAAACATTGGGAACTAGTTTATTCAATCCTTTTAATCCCTTAATAAAATTTTCACCTTCAAACGTGAAGATAAACTTTAAAGTTTAACCACCTATTAATCCAGTAATCGTCTTATCTAATCAACCCTATTTTCATTAATAATTGAATTTATATAAGTTTTTTTGTATAGAATTTATATAAGTTATTTGAAACTGGTACGCTATAAGAAAGAACCCGAAACTCATCGAAGAATACAAGCGTGAAATAAATTAAATAATCATTAAATGAACAAATATTATTATTCATATTTGGTAAGTTTACATCCAAATGTATATTATATTATATACATTTCGAATCTGGACTATTTAGCACACAAGCGTTCTTAAATATTTTGTTTAAATTTGACAACAGCGACTTTTTGCACTTATTCCGGGTTTATGATTTTATGATTTGGAAGTTGCAAATTTATGTGAAATATTTTTTGATAACATACCTAATAAAATAACATCTCATTTAAAATCATCTACATTAGATGCAGCTAGGTTATTAAATAATAGTGTTTCTAAATGCGTTATTGATTTTTCATTTGAAAGAGTTTCTGCAATAGATGTTATAAAAGTATTTAAAACACTCAATATAAAAAAACTAACGACGTATGGGGCATTTCGGTAAAATTCATAAATAACATCATAGACGATATTGCTCCGTATATAGCAGTAATTTTTAACAAGAGTTTGGACACGGGTTCTTTTCCTAACTTGTTAAAATGTAGTAAAGTCTTACCACTTTTTGAGAATGGAAATAGGAGCAATCCCAGTAATTACAGGCCTATTTCAATATGGGAATAAAATTGTTAAGTAAAATTTTCGAAAAAATTATTTTAAATCAACTTCTTATCCATTTTGGTACAAATACAATTTTTCATAGTGAGCAATTTGGTTTTACAAGAGGTCGATCAACAACTGATGCGGGAATTGCGCTTCTTAAGCATATTTACGATGCTTGGGAGAAATCACAGAATGCTATTGGAGTATTCTGTGATTTATCTAAAGCATTTGATTGTGTAGAACACGAGACGCTTCTTTATAAGCTCAAATATTACGGCGTTAAAGGTAGGGCTCTTGATCTCATTGCTTCATACTTAAGTCAAAGAATCCAGCAAGTTTTCATTAATGGAATAAAGTCTACTGGATCTACGCTAAAAATGGGTGTTTCACAAGGTTCAAAATCAAAAAAGAACTGACTATGACGATGTGAACGGTGCCTTATCACAGATACATTGGTTTAATGTAAATAATTTGGTTTTGAATACTCAAAAAACAAAATGTGTAGTTTTTACCCTACCCAAGGTTAGAAAGCAAAATTATAATATATCTTTAAGCCGTGGCCCGCTTGATGTAGCCGATACTACGGTGTTCTTGGGAATAGAATTGGATTCCCGACTTCAGTGGAGTCCCCATTTGTCGTCTCTAACAGGGGGACTCAGCTCCGCAGCATACGCGGTTAGAAAAGTTAGACAACTAACTGATATTGATACCGCTCGTTTAGTTTATTTTGGTTATTTTCACAGTATTATGTCATATGGCATATTACTTTGGGGTAACGCTGCAGACATTGAATCTGTCTTTATTTTACAAAAGAGAGCAATTCGGTTTATTTATAATCTTGGAGCTAGAGACTCTCTTCGGGATGTTTTTAACAGAGTAGGAATACTCACTGTTGCGTCGCAATATATTTACAACAATATCATGTATATTCACAGTAACATTGATCACTTTGATAAAATCAGTGATAATCATTGTATATGCACTAGAAGTAAGGATAAGCTTATAACGCCAAGTTTCCGACTCTGCAAAGTCAATAAATCTTTCTTGGGGCAAGGTATCCATTTCTATAATAAAATTCCACAGACATTTTTAACTTTGCCGTCTCGTAAATTCAAATCGTTTATAAAAAATACATTGGTGTAAAAGGCGTATTATTCGATACAAGATTTTGTAGATGATAAAAAAGCGTGGAATTAATACCCGTTGACTTCCAGGCAGGATATATTAAATTAATAATTGTATTAACTAACATGACTGTATTTTTTTAAATGTTTAAAAAGAGTTAACTACTGAGTTTCTTGCCGGTTCTTCTCGGTAGAATCTACTTTCCGAACCGGTGGTAGCTTCATTTAAATGTTAAATGACGATTCAAAAGTGCTTGTAAAAGCCCACTTGAATAAAGTATACTTTGATTTTTGATTTTGATTTTGATTTTGATTTTGATTTTTGATTATAAAACTGTATTGATTCACAAAACAGTTACTGTCTATATGCAGTCAAGAAACAGGAGTAATATATTTGTGTTTGTTCCTTGCACCAAAATTAACATATTTCTCATATATTTTTTACATTACATTATAGATTATAATACTGAGAAGCAACAGTTACCGGATCAACAATTGCAATATTCATCGTCAAAACTCAGTTGGCTCAATAGTATAGCATTATATACTAATATTTGGTCAAATAATCTGATATAACTTCGCGGACATACTAATTTCGTCAAAGCAATTTGACGTAAGCATGGCGTAGTTGTATATATAATGCAAAATCGGTTGAATTATTTAGAATTTATGTAACATACAGAGATCTTAAATTTACCCTTGTTAGTTAAATTAGAAGCTCATTGCAATAGTTCGCATCTACATTATAACTGAAATAGATCGTTTGGTTCACAGCGTATTAACAATATGAAATAGTAACTACCTGCGCAACATCGTAGGGATAAAATCAATAGAAATATGTATAACATAAATATATATATGATGTATATAATAAGAACCCCAATTATTGTAACCATTCGAAATTGATTTAATAGTTTGTCCTTCAGTTTTTATTTAAAAATCGTCCAGATTTTCTTTGTTTTTTTGGGCGAGAAGTTTGTATTTTCGGAAAAACTATTTCTGAGTCATAGCAAATATTCTGTTTCAGATTGTTTTTATTACTATTTTTTTGTAATTCAAAGTAATCATTGTTTCACGTGATTTTAAAGTAAGATAGTTATAATTTTATTCCTTTTAACGTAGGCATTTTCATTTCTGGTCGATAAGACGATATTCATTCATTCATTCATCTTGGTGGTAGGGCTTTGTGCAACCCCGTCTGGGTAGGTACCACCCACTCATCAGTTATTCTACCGCCAAACAACAGTACTCAGTATTGTTGTGTTCCGGTTTGAAGGGTGAGTGAGCCAGTGTAACTACAGGCATAAGGGATAGAATATCTTAGTTCCCAAGGTCAGGCGCGCATTGACGATTTAAGGAATAGTTAATATTTCTTACAGCGTCATTGTCTGGCCATGTCATCAAGTGGTCCAAAGGCTCGTCCGCCAACCTATACCATAAAAAAAAGAGAGAGGTATAATAAGAAAAATATTATGAATAAATTTGTTAGAGTTCCCATGTGTATTGTAATTTATTATTTTAAATGCATTTTTTTATGATTCTTATCAATAGTTGCAAATGGAAAATGCCGATTATTAAAATTAAGCTGAACCAAATAAACTATCTTACTGCAGAAAGTCTGCAAAATCAGAGATCGGACTTGAAGTTGACTCACGCGACAAACTTTTACTCTATTTCACAGTTACAAAGCTGAATTTAGTAGAATCACGTACGGCTCGGATTCTTGTTCGGATCTTTGAATCAAACTCGAGATCGGGTAAAATATATGTGTGAGATATGCAGAAAGTTTAAAGTGAATATTGTATTCGTGATTAACCATAATGCACTATCAAAATTTTATTGTTTAAAACTTTGACTTACTTCAACAATTATTGTTTAACTTTTATAATAATTTTAAATATAGAGAACCGATGGCCTAGTGGTTAGAACGTGAAAATCTTAACCGATGAATCAAAAAATCAAAATCAAAATAAACTTTATTCAAGTGGGCTTTTACAAGCACTTTTGAATCGTCATTTAACAATTAAGTGAAGCTACCACCGGTTCGGAAAGTAGATTCTACCGAGAGGAACCGGCAAGAAACTCAGTAGTTACTCTTTTTCAACATTTAAAAAATACAACCATATTGGTTAAGTATAATATATGTATTAAATGTAATGTTTCCTGCCTGGAAGACAACTGGTAACTGAACAGAGTATGGGTTCAAACCAAGGCAGACACCTCTGAATTTTCATGTAATTAATTTGTGTTTGTAATGCATCTCGAGCTCGGCGGTAAAAGAAAACATCATAAGGAAACCATCATTAGTCTAATTAACAAATATATAAAGATCGATCCTCAATAATCAATAAGTTAAGACATAAAAGCGTGACAATCAACAAAAATCACTTTTTCATTTGTTATTTATTAGAATCTCAATAAATATAGTAGTAGAGAGTCGAGATGGCCCAGTGGTTAGAACGCGTGCATCTTAACCGATGATTGCGGGTTCAATTCCAGGCAAGCATCGCTGATTCTTGTGCTTAATTTGTCTTTATAATTCATCTCGTGCTCAGCGGTGAAGGAAAACATCGTGAGGAAACCTACGTGTGACAAAATTAATAGAAATTCTGCCACATGTGTATTCCAACAACCCGCATTAGAACAGCGTGGTGGAATATGTTCCAAACTTTCTCCTCAAAGGGAGAGGAGGCCTTTAGCCCAGCAGTGGGAATTTACAGGCTGTTGTTGTTGTTGTTGTAGAATCTCAATAAATGTAGTTCGAGATAGAGAATTTTTAAGAATTGAGCCCGTCTTTTGTTTTTAAACTATTGACTAGACATAAAAATAATGAAAGAAATATAGCTTGGTAGTGGACCTTAATACCATCTCTAATAAAGTATTCTACCACAGAACAGCAATATTTAGTGCAATCCAGAAAGATTAATACGTCAGTATAACTACAAGCACAAGGTTTACATTTGAGTTTCCAAAGTTGAACCCGAACAGTTATATAAGTAATGGAGAATGTTTCTAACAGTTACTTCTCTTTATTATCATTTAGCAATATCTATCTATCTTCTATCTGGTATAATTCCAAAAATAAATTCTACATTTCGTTTAAAATTGGATCATGAAGTCATTTATTAAATTGGTGTTTCTAGTTCTTACAATTATTTGATACCAAAGAGTTTTTAATCTTGAAATCATAAAGTACGTCGAACATTCCAGATCTCCTTCAGATATTAAGAGGCTCACAATATAAACTGATACCAACAGATCCTAAAGTCCACTCAATAGTAAAGTACAATCTACTGCTCCCAGACTGACCAGCGAGGGAATTTTATAGAAGAAGCGCACATAACACGAACTATCACATAGAACACTGAGTTTTTTTAAAATCATTGTATCTCTATAGTTTACTGACGGCTTCACATGCATGGAAACAAGTTCTTTTTTAATATTTATTTATATAGTTGTTCTATTTCATCTTATTTACACAGAAACCTTAACAAGTTATATAACCAAACCTTCCTTATGAATATCTCTGTCTATTAAAAAAACGGGCATCCAAATCCATTGCGTAATTTTAAAGATCAAAGCATACATAAGGACAGACAACGACAATAAGCGACATTGTTTTATACTATGTAATGATATGACGCGAGAGGCAATACAATAAATAGTTCTCGCTCAGTAGTTTTTTTGGAGTTTACCCGAACATACAGACAGACTCGGCCGGGGGACTTCATTTTATAGTATGTAGTGATGTGTACGTTTTTTGGTTTGATGTAACATTTTTTATTAAGTAATAATTAGTTTAAATTGCAAGTAATAAGTATTGCAGCTATTTGTTATTCGATGAACTCCACTGTCCAACTTCGCAATTTCCGAATCCAAGAAACACTTCCGGTATGGTCCAGTTTTTGATACTCATTTAGAGGTCCGAAGCTTACAAGCGGTTCATAGTTATGCTGCTTGATAAGAGCTGTAATGTAACCAAACTATGACAATATTTTATATATCGTGTGCCCTGAAGAGCAACTGCAATCAAGCTATTGGCTAATTTAAAAGAGTCGAGATGGTTCAGTGGTTAGAACGCGTGCATCTTAATCGATGATTGCGGGTTCAAACCCAGGCAAGCACCGCTGATTCATGTGCTTAATTTGTCTTTATAATTCATCTCGTATTCGGCGGTGAAGGAAAACATCGTGAGAATGCCTGCATGTGACAAATTTCATAGAAATTCTGCTACATGTGTATTCCACCAACCCGCATTGGAACAGGGTGGTGGAATATGTTCCAAGCCTTCTCCTCTAAGGGAGAATAGGCCTTTAGCCCAGCAGTGGGAATTTACAGGCTGTTGTTAAAGAGAAGGACATCTTATAAAATATTTCATTGGTCAGGAGATCATGCTGTCATTTGAACAAGATCTTATAATACGTTGATAAATATATTAATATTATTCTCGGTGTGTGTACGAACTCTTACGAAACTTTATCCTCTATTGATTTTGAGACAAAGCTAAGATGTTTCGAGTTACAACTATTTCTAACAAAATCTAACAGTAAGCACGTACTTGAATTGGAAAGTGTTTTATAGGTATCTATCTAAGTATCTATCTATCTATTATTATATAAAATAATCTACTGGGACACACTATACTTGTTAGTTTTACTACCGAGTTTAATTTTAAAGTAATTGTACATTTCAATAACAATTATTTTTATTTGGTTAGAACGTATGCGTAAACCGATGATTGCGAGTTTTTTTAATAATAATAAATAATATGAGACAACATCACATACATTACTTTGATCCCAATGTAAGTAGCTGAAGCACTTGTGTTATGGAAAATCAGAAGTAACGACGGCACCACAAACACCCATACCCAAGACAACATAGAAAACTAATGATTATCTACATTGACTCGGCCGGGAATCGAACCCGGGACCTCGAAGTGGCGTACCCATGAAAACCGGTGTACCCACCACTCGACCACGGAGGTCGTCACTCCCAAGAATACACTACTGATTTTCATGTGCTTAATTTGTGCTTATAATTAAAATCTCGTGCTCGACGGTGAAGGAAAAATTGAGGAAATCTGCAGGTGTATAATTTCCAAAAAAATCTACCACGCGTGTATCCACCAATCCCCACTAGTAGCATCGTGGAATAAGTTACAAAACGTTCTCCTCAAAAGAAGAGGGCGCTTTTACCCGGCTGTGGGAAATTTATATGTTTTATGTATTATGTTTTGTAAAGTGAAATTAACAAACTATAAATGTTATACTTCTGCACATTTTTGGGCGATATAAATTATCATGCCCAACTAATCATACCCCATACATAAATTTAGTCACAAACGTGTGCCATTTATTCCACCACGCTGCTCCAACTTAATTTCTTGGATACATTAGGTACTTCATCAAATATTAACAATTATCCTAGCAAAACAACATATACTTTTACATGAGATAGTAAGCGAAAATTAAATATATAAAAACTCAATAATTATTCTTACCCATTTTCAAAAGAGCAAGAAAAATAAACACAAGTATCTTTCTTGTATAACATCCTCCTTCAATTCCCAGGATAAATCATTAAAGTTTCTCGTACGACATTTCAGTGGAAATAAAAATAGTGGTAATATTCGAACAACACCTTTCTAGTGCATCGATCCGTTCGCCCTAGGAAATCCCCTAAGGTAACTCACGTATACTTGGCCTCACAGTGATATAAATCAGTGATTCTTATTGCTCTTAGAATACTGACTATTTTACTAAATAAAACGACCAAGCCCACAGTTCATTATCTCCTATGACGTATATCTTTAACTACGATTCTTATACGGTGTTTTATCGATTTGCAACTAGATGTTTCGACATGTAATATACTCGTGTGTAATTGACTAGCCTTCTTGAGTGGTTGTAATCAGTCAAGAGAACATCATGTTTTAGTAAGATAATAGTCAAATTTCAAGGTCAAATTGCTACTAAAAATAGAATTACCGTGCAACGTAGTAACATAACTTAAATAGTTGATAAAATTATTTGGTTTTTCATGAGTTATTGTGTCTTTTGTTGGTTGGTCTGCTTAAATAAATAAATTGTTCTTACTCTTATTGAAAAACTAGTTTCTACCAGCGGCTTCACACGCAAGAATGGAGGGGATCAATAAAGGCACGTGTAAGGTACTCTATATCCTTTTCTGAAGCCCCAAATGGATGCCCCAAATGACTCAAAAATGCTTAGAAAAGCCTACTTGGATAAATTATATTTTGATTTTATAAGATTGATGTTCAATTTATTTTCTTGATAAATAAATAAATATGTATAAACCATTTCTTTAAAAGAGAGTTACATGAAATATTAATAGAATCATCACATTCTCGAAATATATTCTACTTAAGATACAGCTGAAAAAATAATCCAACACACTTTATAGTTCTCTATAAAGATTTTACGATGTACTGAAAGTATTTTGTTACATTTATTTTTCACCTTACACCTAAGAAACTTAGAGTCTAGTAGTACACTACATGTATAGCTCACAGCTGGTCGACAATTCGTCTTCTATTATACAAAGAAAATACAGTTAGACTTTGTGTTTGTTTCGTGCACCCATGTCACCTTCTTGCCTTTTCTTCCGTCAAACAGTAATACTTAGTTTTGTTACGTTACAATTTGAAAGGTGAGTGAGTCAATGTAATTATTGGCATAAGAGTAAAACCATATTAGTTCCCAAGGTTGGTAGTGCATCAACTATGAAAGTTATTGGTTAATATTTCTTTCAACAACAAACAACAACAACAAAAGCCTGTAAATTCCCACTGCTGGGCTAAAGGCCTCCTCTCCCTTTGAGGAGAAGGTTTGGAACATATTCCACCACGCTGTTCCAACGTGGGTTGGTGGAATACACATGTGGCAGAATTTCTATGAAATTTGTCACATGCAGGTTTCCTCACGATGTTTTCCTTCACCGCTGAGCACGAGATGAATTATAAAGACAAATTAAGCACATGAATCAGCGGTGCTTGCCTGGGTTTGAACCCGCAATCATCGGTTAAGATGCACGCGTTCTAACCACTAGGCCATCTCGACCATATATTTCTTTCACTTGCTAATTTATTTTATAACTAGCGACCCTTCCCGGGTTTCTGTTTTTTTAAATATTTATGTATGTAATGCATATATTACACACCAAACCTTCCTGTCGAATTACTCCATCTATTAAAGAAAACTGCATCAAAATTCGTAATTTTAAACATACATTTGTAAGTTGTAAGTGACTTTGTTTTATACTATGTAATGACATAGGCCAGACTTTCTTGTCTAATCCTAGGACAGACTAAAATCGACAAAAATGTGTAAATGATAAAATCGAGGTCATTAAACCTAATTACATAATACTTGATTTGCGACCTCCTTGGTCAAGTGGTGTGTACGGTTTTCATGGGTACGCCACTCCGAGGTCCGGGTTTCATTCCCGGCCGAGTCGATGTAGATTATCATTAGATTTCTATGTTGTCTCGGGTCTGGGTGTTTTAGCTATTAACATTGGGATCAGAGTCATGCATGTGATGTTGTCTCATATTTTATTTATTCATTTAAAACTTATATTAAACATACTCAGTATGAAAAAAAAAACAACAAATTCATCCACGTTCAACTTTGTCAAAACTCTCCACATTTTTTTAGCGCTATTCTTCTACATACATCTAAAACTGATATACAATATAATGACACAAGGACCATTAATCAGAAGTTCATACAGAATTACTTAAAATGTCAACGAAAACTGTTTAAACATAATATAAGGAGCGCCAAACAATTTGACCTTTGACTGCCACATTACAGTCTCCCAGGATATATTATGCAAATACTGAAGATTACAACACTTTCGACGTTTCACTACCAACTTTAAGTACTACTAGGGTTGACTAAAACACATCGTTTATTTATATATCAGAGGGAATCAAAATTTTGAGACAAGGATGTAGTAGGCGCTTAGAAGGTATTCGTGCATTGAGGTTTACAAATAGTAGAATGGTTTCAATCAGGTATCACTTATCGGTTGATAATTAAACGAAGCAGATCTGTGCATCCGTCTGGAGTTAGGTAACCGAGCGATGACGTTACGATTCTATCGAATCACTGAACATCACGCAATGTGTGACGTAGTAGCCAGTTGTAGCCAACGTCGACTAGGTATTGCCCTTTCGATTCTATATTAGTTAGTCTAGACGCGACATATCGCACCCTTAGTAATATAAAAGCACAATCCAAAAAAGTAGATTTTTGGGATATCGCTTTTGAAGTTTCTGGATTCTTAGATAACAGATATTTTTTAAATAACATTTTTATTATTTAAGTTATACATATGAAATTTGGTAGATTTGATCTTTGATAAATAGACTATCACTGTTTATACATATAAAGAAATAACATTAAAAAAGAAAATTACAAGCATTTGAAAAAACACTTTCAAATTAGATCCATATAGTACAAAGAACATAGCGTAAATATGAATCTATTTAAGTTTACAAGGAACCAATAAGACGTGATTCCATAAATAAAATTTACTTTTAGGCAATATAGCGACCGATTATGAATTATACCCAATTATTTATTACATTTTAAATAATATAACGGCGCAAATACAAACTGTTCTGTATAATACGAAATATTAAAAACCAAACTTATCAGGTTTTTCGTCATAGAAGGACTCAAACACGAATTGCGCCCTTATAGCAGTAAGAGCGGGAAACTGGAGCAGTGAGTGTGAGAAAGACACAAATATAATTACAAAGTTATTATGATCCTTTTTCTCTCTCTGTCAGTGCTAATCAGTGGCGCATCTCATTTTGTGCCCTTAGCTTTTAAAATCTCAGTTTTCACAACTTGATCCCTTATATATTACTAAAGATGCGATATATAATACTAGCTTGTATGCGTAGTATGCGTTTGCTATTTTAAGTTTTCTATGTTTGTTTGATCAACCTTGTGATACTAAGCTAGTCTACGTAGCTCCGTATCGTCCTTTGCCTTTAAAATGTTGAAATCATTTTAAAAATCACCCATTTATTATGAACGCCGTCCTTACCTAAGGAATCTTGTAAAATCTTGACCTTAGCGGTTTTTCACGATAAATCACGAACGGAAACAAGATAACTTATTATCTTAATTCTGTTCTAATTTGTCGACTTGCAAAATAAGTAAACGTAATTAAAAAAGTGTACTAGTGTATTAGTGTTCGGTATATTTTTGTGTGATTCCAAATTCAAATATCCATACATATTTTTATACCTTTTTATTTCATATTAATTTTAATAAAATTAAACCAAACGAAATTTCTTGATCAATTGTTATTATGACAAAAACTCTTTTAACGATATTATAGCAACATAGAACACCGAAACTATTTCTATTATTGTATTAAAGCCAGAGAGAGCGTTCTATATTCAATAAATAAAATTTTAACAAAAAGAAAAACCGACTTCAAACAAAACACTATTTTAAAACAAATGAATATGCACGAAAAAGTAATAAAAATAATTGCGTATTCAACATATTTTTTAGAGTATTCCTAAGTTAAATGAAATGAAAAATATTAGACTACTTAAAAGTCGATTAACGATTATATCATGTAGTTATAGTTATTGGTATATTTGGAGCCGGTGTCAGCTACGGTGCCCTTGCCCCAACAATCAAAAGAAAGAAGCGATACGAGCCCCTTGATTGATCCAGTATATTATTGTGTAAAAGGTAATTTGTAAAAAACATATTTGTCAAAGTATTCTCGTATTGTTTTTTGATAGATATACTGTAGGGTTTTATTGGCTGACACGATTTTCAGTT
This sequence comes from Vanessa cardui, assembly GCF_905220365.1. Classification (NCBI taxonomy): domain Eukaryota; kingdom Metazoa; phylum Arthropoda; class Insecta; order Lepidoptera; family Nymphalidae; genus Vanessa; species Vanessa cardui. The sequence continues at coordinate 3,554,453 of NC_061144.1, read as the reverse complement.
ATTCACCTATTTGTCGCGCATATACATAATGCAAATTTAAGACTTATGTCGTTTTCACATGGATACCATCATCGGAAAAAAAAATAAAAAAAATGGGACCCCACGGGAAGCACTACCTTTCAAACAAAAAAAAAAAAATATCAAAATCGGTCCACCCAGTGAAAAGTTATGAGGTAACAAACATAAAAAAAAAAAAAAAAAAAAAAAAAAAAATACAGACGAATTGATAACCTCCTCCTTTTGGAAGTCGGTTGAAAATATGTTTTTTTTACTGTCTATATTTTTTGATAAAAAAGTTTTAATTTACTATAATTTCTTTATGTCCTCAAAACGGTCATTTACAGAACCGTGTTATAGTTTTTTTGAGTATACTCCTTTTCCATTAGAATTCATTCAACATTTTTCATTTTTCACAACAAAAAAAAATAACAAAAGCAACCTAACGTTAAAAAGATACGGCCGGTTTATTTTTGAAATTCGATACTGTAAATTATTTTATCGAAGTGTTACTTGTCCAGTCAAGTTCATTTTCTAATTTAATTTATTATTATACAAAGGAGTTCTTATAATTGGTTAGCTGTTGAGAAAATTATTTATTTTATAATTCAGCGGCTACAATTGTTTTATATAAATATGAGATACATATTAGTGTTTTATATTATGTAAATAATTTGTTAACTCAAGTACAATAAAGTTTCTGGATAGACGCCCTCACTGCTAAAAATCGGGCCCTGCTGCGAAAGCCGCAGAGGGTCATAGCGGTGAGAGGCATCAGAGGGTACCGTACGGTGTCGTGGACTGCGGCGACACTTCTCGCGGGCGATCCGCCCTGGGAGCTCCAGGCGGAGGTGCTCGCGGAAGTGTACCGGTTCCGGGTCGAGGCGAGGTAGCATGCGTAAGCGATCCCGTGGCGTCCGCCGTAAGACGGAGAGGGTACCGCTGGTTTACTGGGTAAACCCGGTGTGCTTGGGCGTACTCGGCGTTCAGGGCTCCGGGGAGTCCCACACACCCCCCACTTTCCATCACGTGGGGGAAGCGCGTAACGCGTTTTTCCAGCGAGAAAAAAAAATTACATTAAAGTATTAATAAATATCTTTAAAATTAGGTATGAAAATAGCAAGCTAGTACAATCGAGGACATTAAAATTTTGTGTGATTATATATGTCACAGTAATGTATGTAATACTATCATACTTATTTACAATAGAACAAAATTGACCCCCATAAAAATACCGTCTGTCTTATGAGCGCCTGAATAGAGCGCGCGTTATTGGGGCATAATGAGGACAATAACTTCGTAGGGCCAGTCATAAACGAGGGTTAACAGGATCCGAGTAAGAGTTTTCAACACTTTCGAAACGAAAAACTGAAAATTTCGTATATGTTATACACAGGCACATGATATAAATTAATCTATACATATAATAAAATTGGAGTGGCTGTTTATAATATTAAAATAGCCCTTTTTACTCAATTCATATGTATATACAAGGTATATATACTAAAACAATATTTTTTGCAATTTTTGTCTGTCTGTCTGTGTTGGTTCCGGCTAATATCTGGAACGGCTGGACCGATTTTGACGGGACTTTCACTGGCAGATAACTGATATAATAGGGAGTAACTTAGGATATTTTTTTTTGTTAAATTAAAACACGTACAAGGCCACGGGCACAACTAGTATTATATACACATGTAATAAGAATTAAACAATAAACTTAAAAAAAAATTTAAATTGGTTTCGTAAAGCCAAGAAAATTATTTTTCGAGTGCGCTTATCTGTAAGAGGATTTGAAAGAACAAGTGTTAGATACCGCATTCATTGATGAAGATACTTTTTATTTATATAGACATACATTAGCACTGTAACAAGTATTCACCATTGCTTACATTGCCAATGCGTCAACCTTGGGAACTAAGATGTTATTTTCCTTGTGTATATATGTCTAAACTGGCTTATTCATTCTTCAAACCAACACACGCCCTGACAGTCTTTCACAAAGCCCACGAAGTAAACTAAAAGTCGTAATAGCTCAAAAAACGATGATCGTTAATGCTTGCCAAACTCGCAGATAACTTAATAGATTGTAATCTATTTAGTAACTCTAAAACGATAAAACTATCTTCTAGAATAAATAAAAATTTTAACAAAAATAAAAACCGACTTCAAACAAAACACTACTTTAAAACGAATAAATATTCGCTAAAAAGTAATAAAAATAATTGCGTATTCAACATATTTTTTAGAGTCCTCCTAAGTAAAATGAAAAGAAAAATATTAGACTACTTAAAAGTCGATTTACGGGGAACACACGGGAAGCACTAGCTTTTTTTTTTATGGTATAGGTTGGTGGACAAGCAGATGGGCCACCTGATGGTAAGTGGTCACCATCACCGATAGACAATGATGCTGTAAGAAATATTAACTATTCCATACATCATCAATGTGCCACCAACTTTGGGAACTAAGATGTTATGTCCTCTGTGCCTGCAGTTACACTGGCTCACTCACCCTTCAAACCGGAACAGAACAATACTGAGTACTGTTATTTGGCGGTAGAATAACAGATGAATGTATGTAGTCTACCCAGACGGGCTTGCACAAAGCCCTACCACCAAGAAAAGCTTTCAAACAAAACACAAAATAATATTAAAATCGGTCCACCCAGTGAAAAGTTGTGAGGTAACAAACATAATAAAATACAGACGAATTGATAATCTCCTCCTTTTTAAAGTCGGTTGAAAACGATGACCGTTAATGCCTGTCAAAACTCGCAGACAATTAATTAGATTATAATATATATATATTATAATCTAATTATATAATATATATATATATTATATTATAATCTATATATATATATATTATGGAATAAGTGGCAAACGAGGAGGAGGCTCAACTGATGGAAAGTGACTACCACCGCCCATGGACATCTGCAACACCAGGGGGCTTGCAGGTGCGTTGCCGGCCTTTGAGAAAGGAGTAGGCTCTTTTCTTGAAGGTTCCCATGTCGTATCGGTTCGGAAAAACCGCCGGCGAAAGCTGGTTCCACAGAGTGGTTGTGCGAGGCAGAAAATGTCTAAGAAATCGCGCTGTTGTGGATTTTCGGACATCAAGATGGTGCGGGTGAAACTTAGAATTTTGACGAGATGTCCGAAGGTGAAATTCAGCAGCCGGGATTAATCCGAACAATTCCTCGGAACATTCCCCGTGAAAAATTCAGTAGAAGATGCAGAGTGATCCAACATCTCTACGCAAAGCACACCGAGCTTCTTTGAAGCCAATTTGGCTTTGCCTTCCAATTGACCGCGGAACTGAACGAGGCTCAAAATATCAACGCCAAGTATTCCGATACTACCTGTAGCGGCTATCGGGATGTTCTCAAATCGTGGAGATAAGACAAATGGTGTTTTATTAGCGGTTAACGCGAAAACTTGCGTCTTTATGGGGTTGAAAAGGACTAAATTTAGCCGGCCCCAGTTCGAGACTTCGTTTAACGAAGACTCGATTTCAGACACAAGTTTGTTCCGGTTTTCTTCGACGTTTTCCCGAGAAATATTAGCGCGGCCGGTGTATAAGGTGTCAACGGTACTGTCGTCTGCATAGCAATGATTGTTCCCAATTTGCAACAAGTCATTGATATGCAGAAGAAACAAAGTGGGTGATAGAACGCAGCCTTGTGGAACGCTAGCATTGACGAACTTAAGTCGGAGCATGCACCGTCGACAACGACCTTGATGCTCCGATATGCCAAAAAGCTGGTAATCCAATTGCATAATATGTATTTAGTAACTCTAAAACGACAAACTTATCTTCTAGGAAAACTATTGTTATTAATATATTATATATACCAGTTAACGCCTGACCATATACGTGGACATATAAGGTTAAGGTGTTAGTTCTTGGTCGGAAATAAAACAATTGATTTCGATGATTTCTTTCAGTTGTTTAGCCAGTCTAATAGACTATTTTAAATATCAGTATTGATACATAAATTGAGATGAATGAAAGTCTTAGATTGACAAATAATTTTACGTATTCATTGTCAAGCTAGAGAAGATTATTGAACTTATTTGGGTCCGAATGCATAAAGATTTTTTATTCTATTATTTTCTGTACTGTATGATATTCAACTGTAAAATGTGTTTCGTAAAAATTTATAGCTACTTGAAAATTAAAAGATTGCCATACTTCATTATCTTTGATATATCGCTAGTGCGAATTTGTTCAAATATTCAAGTGTTATTCACTTGTTTCGAGGATCACTTGAGTTCGGAGATATTCCTCTTAAGGTGGCGAGTTCAAAGAAATTGATAACAAATTCAAATTATTACCCATTGTGTTCGATTTGAATATACTTTTAATTTTCTTATGATATTTTTTGACCGTGTAATATATTTATAATAAGGCTTTTAGCATTATATGGATAGCGATCAATCATTATTAATGTTTGGTTACACAAAAGATATTTTAGTGCACAAATGAGTCCCCAAACACACGTGCATTCCATCACTCTCATAATCCAATGGGATGGCAATCTGATTAGCTGGATATATTTCAGGCGCATGCTCACGAAGTCTTTACGTGCTTTCTGAGGCAGGTCACACTTGACGACCTCCATGGTCGAGTGGTGTGTACACCGGTTTTCATTGGTACGCAATTCTGAGGTCCCGGGTTCGATTCCCGGCCGAGTCGATGTAGATTACCATTAATTTTCTATGTTTTCTTGGGTCTGCGTGTTTGTGGTACCGTCGTTACTTCTGATTTCCATAACACAAGTGCTTCAGCTACTTGCATTGGGATCAGAGTAATGTATGTGTTGTCTGGTAATAATAATAATAACACTTCCATCGAACAGATTTCCGGCTCCTATTAAGAATTTTTTGTTAGGAAAACGTTGTAACTCTTTACCGACCTAACTTAGGGTTTTAATGGATTCTGACTACACGACACAGACTTACGTGGCAGTTCACACTGTCAGGATAGTATTAGTATTGTAGCTAACATAATATTGTTGGTGTACATTACTGACATTACTTAGTTATAATTTTCGAACTGTAACTAGAGCATATTCATAATTTGGGTTCGGTCTCAGATTCTAAAACAAAACGAGCAAAAAAAGCAAATACGAATTACCGGTAGTGCGGAACTAATATTAAAATTCAGTACTTTTAATGTATTAATTAAACGGAGACATTTTTTTTTTTGATATATGTGTTTAATTTTTAAGCAAGTTACTGTAAATCATTTTTATATTCGTTTTTTTTTCAATTATTTATAAAATTGCACTAGTATTAAAACATAGCACGTAATTTTGAGATCCATTATTTCTCCGTAGAGATCTTCAAATACACTCATTCTAAACCAAGAGAAATATAGTTGGAGATAAATTAAAACAATTCCATTTCTTTTTAAACTTTGAACAATTGCCATCGCTGAGAAAAATCAGCGTCACAAAGCGTTATAAATGCCCTCGCAAACATCCACCAGCTTTTTAATTAACATTTTGTTTTTAAGGCATTCGAGCTCAAATGCCGCGGAAATTGTGAGCAACAATGAACTTGATATAAAATTGATTAGATTTAAAAATTCCTTTTTTTATTCCGTTCATCTTAACGTATATTGCTCATGACAGCCCATGTGGTCTAGTGGTTAGATATAAGGTATTCCTTTATTAGTAGTTAGTCTGGTTGTTGGAAGTGTTTACCTACATCCCTCATGAGTCAACGATCATAACGAATTTGCCGTACCATTGGACTATGAACGGGGAGGGGGAGTATTATATACCCGTACGTCTATTCCTACGCAAGTATATTTATATTATACTAGCTTTGTCCGCTACTTTGAGCGCCTTCCTTATTACATTAGCTTTTTGCCAAGGAAAGTTTTCTGGGAGTCCTATCAAAATCGGTCTAGCCATTCAAGAGTCGTTAGTCGGACAAATAAGCAAACGAAAATTGTAAAAAATGTTAGTTTGATATGTGTACCGCGTGTACATATATATGCATTTGGTAAAAAGCGGTTATTTTATTATAAAAAACAGACATTCCAATTTTATTATACGTATAAATAATTTGTAAATTAAAGTGACAGCCTGTAAATTTCCCACTACTGGGATAAGGCCTCCTCTTCCATTAAGGAGAGGGTTTGTAGTAAGTTTTCATAAAAAGAATTAATAAATAACCCCTTGATTACACTTTCAAAATTCAATTTAAAAAAACGTTACCAAGTTTCAAATATGAAGTATTTTTTAAAATTTGTAGAATCAATCATCAAAAATAGCCTTTCAGTGAGCAAAAGCGTTTTAGTAGCCAAAGCGGAGTTCACGTCAAAATTGCTTTCCTAACTGTTCAACTGTGTCAATGAAAAGACGATAGGAATTTACTCCGTAGCCAAGACTAGGTGGATTCAATCTTTACTGGCTGTTTATCTAAACGGCAGCAATCTTTATCTTTTCATGTAATAAAACTAACAGGATCGTGTCTGTGCATAAAGTATCTTGATAACGTCAATATATTTTTTTATCGTGTACATTGTGATGCTTAAGCTGAGCTGTTATTACTGATCAAGTTTTGTTTATTATTAGGTATCAATAAATATAGGCAAGAGTCGAGATGGACCAGTGATTGCGGGTTCAAACCCAGGCAAGCACCACTGATTCATGTGCTTAATTTGTCTTTATAATTCATCTCGTGCTCAGCGGTGAAGGAAAACATCGTGAGGAAACCTGCATGTGACAAATTTTATAGAAATTCTGCCACATGTGTATTCCACCAACCCGCATTGGAACAGCGTGGTGGGATATGTTCCAAACCTTCCTCTTAAAGGGAGAGGAGGCCTTTAGCCCACCAGTGGGAATTTACAGGCTGTTGTTGTTGTTGTTGTTGTAAATATAGATAGACTAGTGATCGCTCATAGTCACTTAGGAACATTAATCAGTAGTTGTGGTCCAAGGCTTCGCTAGTTTTAGGGTTTTTGGTTGTCTTCCTTGGAGTTCAAATTTGCTTCATTCCAAATTACATCACATTTGGTTTAGTGGTTTAGTAGGACAGACAGACAAACAGACTTTTTTTGGTGGTAGGGCTTTGTGCAAACCCGCCTGGGTAGGTAACACCCACTCATTGGATATTCTACCGCTAAACAACAGTACGCAGTATTGTTGTGTTCCGATTTGAAGGGTGAGTACAACACATAACAAAGGGACATAGCATCTTAGTTTTTGGCGCATTGACGATGTAAGGAATAGTTAGGTAACATTTTTTACAACGTCATTGTCTATGGGTGATATGACCACTTACCATCAGGTGGCCCATATGCTCGTCCGCAAACCTATTCCAGAAAAAAAAAACAGAGTTACTTTCACATTTGAAATATTAGTATAGATTCCTTATATTTTCAATGCATCTCCAATCTTTTTGTTGTATGTAGTGTTGCTCAGACTCACTCAACCTTTATCCCGGAATACAACAATACTAACTTGCTCTTTGGTGGTAGAATATCTGATAAGATAGTGGCGCCAAGTTTGACATTAATACAGTGATCAAGTAAATTGTTAATCATCATCATCATCATCATCATCATCATTATCAAGAGCCTTTTTTTATCCACTGCTAGACATAGGCCTCTCCAATAGCACGCCACTGTGATCGATCTTCGACTACTCGCATCCAGCTCCTGCTATCCGCCATACGTAAATTGTCAATAATGTTTCAAAAAAAGGCTGTCAATGCTTCACCCTTAGTATTGGATATTTTCCTTTTGATTATATTTTAATTAAAATACAATATATTTACTTTACTTAACTATCGCTGATTATAATGAGTTTTATACAAAAGTTGCAGAATTTTTAACTTCCCCGCTCTTATCCTGTCATTTCGACAGGCTTTTTTTTTAAATTGATATGTTCACTATAAATTTCCATCCAACTAATATGTCATTTAATATTAAACTAGTAAAATGTTAAGAGGGGCAGGTGTCTAGTGATTTATGCCTTGCGTTATCCTTAATAATGTTACTAAATTAGTGTGAATACCCGCTAAAAAGCTTTGCCGGCTTTGTTTCTTTGGGAGACATCAGATAACTTGCACATAGTACAGTGATACCCTATCAGCCATATTATGTTGGCCTCTAAGCTTCAGAGTTTCCTGGGGTGAAGACAACCTCTTTACTACTGGTGATATTTTTTGTTTAACCGCTTCTTACTAAATTAAATGCTCCAAAAAAAATCCCGTCGTTTTATTACTTAGTTGAGATGAACCCACTATAAGATTTATATCTAGTGTTGACAGTGTGCCTTATCATAATTCACATTAGACATATTAAATATGTCATTGCTTGCCAATATTCTGTCACCCAGGAGAATAACGTAGTCACATCTTGCACCTATAATTAATTACCGAAGTTAACAATCGCAAATTAACTAGATGTGTCTGTTAGAATCAAATTAATTATAATTGATAGCCATTAGTTCATGACGCTATGTGATAGCCCAGTGATTATAACTAATGATTATAATAAAATGTGTGAGTTCAAACTCGGACAAAAACTACTGAAATATCATATACTTATTTTTTTTTAAATCGGTTGTTAAAATGGATTTGTAACGTGAATCTATATTAGAGAAGGATGGTGGAATAGTCTCCATTCCACTTAAAAGAAAGCACTAACTTAGATGTAGTAAATTAATCGGCTTATCTCTATTTCATATTAACACTTGATTCGTCATGTCATATAAATAAAATATATTATACAAATCAAGACAAAAAATTTTTAGACTAAAAAAATATTCTTATCCCTTGAAAATATTTCGTCCATCATATTATAGAATAATAATTATAGCTGTAAGTCTTAATGAGTAATTTTCATTAGCAGTATACGAAAGGCACAATACAACGTGACACAAATAGTTTTATCGATAAATAAAGTATAAAGGGCAAGTAAGTTTGAAAGGTTTTAAAAGTCATAGATTTTACAAAGAACATATTACATTATTAAATTTATTAAGAGCGTAATAAAACAACCAAATGCAAGCCATTGTTGGTAAAAAATCACTGTGTCGTGGCCACAAAGCGTGATAAACGACTACGCGAACATTTGCAAGCCATTCGGACATTTTTTGTATTCGAGTTGGCTTAAAATCTACAGAAAATGTAAGCAAAATGAACTTGGCTTTTGTTTAATGACGACTTAAATATTATTTCACTGATAAATTGAATAAGAATTGAGATATCCGCAAACTCAATTATACAAAATGAGTGAAATTTTTCAGAGGAAACGTTTCTTATATAAATAGATATTTCAAATTAAATGCAATTGCTGAAAATAGAATGAAATAAGGGTCCTTCAGGGTCCAATCATCAAAATCGACATATAAAAATTACAACTGTAAAAAAAAGTTTGCTATTCCAAATTCAAAATAGAGATATTTCGATTTCCTAAATGTAATCTTCTTCAACTCCATTTAAGCTATTTCTAAAAAGTTTTGGTGAATCAATCAACAGAAATAACCTTTCAGTCGGGAAATCCAAGCCAGTAACGGCAGCCGCAGTGCAGTCGACACTAAAATTGCTTTCCAAGTGTCTAACTGTGCGTTAGGAAAAGTTCACTAGGGAAAATTTATTCAGTCGTTGACTCTTAAGTAACATTAAGTTGATTAATTAACTAAACTCTAGTTCCGATTGTGATATATCGAATTCATTTCACCAATCATATTTGATAATTTTTAAATCAATTCCAAATATTAAAGTAGGTATGTCTTTTAAAAAAAAACAAAACAATATCCTTATATCATACTAGTGTCCTTTAATTCGGTTACGAGTGTATTGGCAATAGTTGAAATAATAAAGAAATTATGTTTCTTACACTCATGTTAGTCTTAGTCCAATTTCTGGAATGCAATTTTTGCATGTCGTGAATATCCTTTAATGATAGGGTAAAAAAAACATGTGTAAGCTTATGAACAAGGAAAGAGGTTTTATTTATTATGTTTTTTATCTTATGTAATTTTTCGGAAAAATTCTCCACCTGATTGGTGGTTGCTACCACCGCCCAAATATAGTGACTCTGGAAGAAATAATAACGAGTCTTTGGAAACTACGGTGTTATGTACCATGTGCGTGAAGCTGACTCACTCACTTACACCCTTCAAACCGGTACCTAAGGAGTAAGTACCTACCCAGACGGGCTAGCATAAAGCCCTGTCATCAGATAGATTATCCTATTGAGTTTTATTATTATTATATCCGACGACCTCCGTGGTCGAGTGGTGTGTTCACCGGTTTTCACGGGCACGCCACTCTGAGGTCCTGGGTTCGATTCCCAGCTGAGTCGATGTAGGTTATCATTAGTTTTCTATGTTGTATTGGGTCTGGGTGTTTGTGGTACCGTGTGGAAGTTAAGATACTTCTGATTTTCCATAACACAAGTGCTTTAGCTACTTACATTGGGACCAGAATAATGTATGTGATGACGTTTCATAATTATTTATTTATTATGTATTAATTTAGTTGGATTTCTAAATAAATTATGTAATAGCTATTTTCATACATACATAATATATTGATTGTAAAGCACTATTAATTAATTTAAGCACATTAATCAATTATCCACTGTTATTTGAAATATTAACAAAAGAAAAATGCCTGTTTCTTTGATAATATTTAATAAAAATGCGAGTTCATGTGATATTGCATTCGATATGTGCTTAATTTGTGTTTATAATTCATCTCGTGCACGGCGGTGAAGGAAAACATCGTGAGGAAACCTGCATGTATCTAATTTCATCGAAATTCTGCCACGTGTGCATTCCACCAACACGCATTGGAATATGTTCCAAACCCTCTTAATGGAAGAGGAGGCCTTATCCCAGCAGTGAGAAATTTCCAGCCCGTTACTTTACTTTACGTAATTTATACATATAATAAAAATATATTATTTTATCATCAACTCCAGAACCGAGAACATTATGACATATTTCAAAATTCTAGGTCAACAGCAAGCACTCTTTTATCGTGAAAGCTGTCACAAAGATAACTAAAAAAAATTGCACCATTTCTCATTAAAGGTATGAAGAAAATGCTAAGAAGTGCAATAATACAAATAAATTTATATGAATGACTTTATTTTGAAACGAGAAAGGTATACATTTAGCTAGTTTAATACTTAGAAGAATTAATATAAGAAAATGCGATTGCAATTAAATGCATGATATGAAAATTATTTCTATCTCTTTCAGACGTACAGAGCAATATATCTTTCATTTTTGTTGCGTTTTATTTAATTAACTATTTACATCTCCACTTCACTCCCTATTATATCCACTTGAAACTAAGTGGATATAATAGGGTATTTAAATTGAAAAACAAACATAAGAAGAAAAAGTCTTGATGTTTTCCGACTAGGAACTTTTACAATAATTGGTATATTGGTGATGGAACCGAGCGAATTTTAGGCTTTTTTTTAACATTTGTAATATGTAGAGTCAAGCTGACATTTAGAACATAGGCTTATAATTCCTCCTATAGCTTCCGCAAAAAAAAAAGTATAAATTTCAACTTTAAAGAAAATAACTAGTGTAGTTTGTATGAGTTTTACCCGAAAGAAGTCAGAACAGACAGCTAGTATATAGCTGTGTAGCGGAGTTGTGTATGATGTTGTAGATGAGGTTTGATTAAAACAAAGTTTCTTCCACTACTAATTTATTTCTCGTAGAAATAATAAACACGAAGATAGGCAGGCACAGCACAGAATAGAAATGAGAAGAAAGAAATATGAAGGTAAGTTTAGATGAAAGAAGGAAGTATGACTTAATACAAAGACTTAAGGTGCAAAATCGTGTAGCAAAATTTAAGCGATAAGCGACGTGCGTTCAGTACGAGATCTAGGATTCGACTGCTTGACGGAAGGCGGCCGAACCGATGCGCATACGTTTCTTTGTTCAAAGTAACGGTAATTTATTTAGAAAAGACATTTCTATTACACGATCGCGCGGCGACTGCCTTCCGACATTACATAAATTATTATATTATATTTTAATTATTTATATGATTTTTAAAGTGTAGATATTTATACTGTGTATAACATGTATATATAATATGTATTTATTATGTAATTTATATAAGTATATAAGTATTATAGTATACATATATAGTATAGTTATATGTACATATGTTATAGTAATATTTGTATTTATGTTACCTTTATTATTTAATGTATGAAAAATATATAAGATATTATATGATTATATGTATAATATTTTATTTATATAAGTTATATAGGTTGTAGGGATCTGGTAAGTGTCGCGTTCGCCACACCACTCCCCTCCAGAGACCGTCCTACGGGCGATAATAATCAGGTATGTGTACTGTTCTGCCCGATCGTGTCCTTTTGTTATTATTTTCCTTATCTTTAATTTTATCATCGTGATTTTTTATTTCAGGTGGAGTAGCAGGAGGAAGAGGTATATCCCTTGGATCGTCGTCGTCGGTAAGCATGTATGCAGGCTTCAGTCTTTCTATTGTTACAGAGGTAGGTTTTCCTCGGACAAGTATTTTGAAGACTTTTTCGTTCCTCGCCAGTACTTCATGTGGGCCAGTATAAGCCAGTTGGAGTGCTCCTCTGTTAGCATCTTCTCTGAGGTACACATGACTAGTCGTTGCAAGATCTTTGAATATGAAGATAGATTTCTTACAGTGCCTGGAAGCTGGTTGCGGTTGAAGGTTCTTCGCAATAATCCGAAGTCGTGCCATAAAATCGGTTATGTCATCAGACTTATTCGTGGATGGTTGAAAAAGTTCTCCAGGTAATCTAAGCGTCTCGCCATATACCATTTCTGCCGAAGATGCTTGAATATCTTCTTTAATTGCATTTCGGATTCCAAGCAACACCAATGGAAGTGATTCTGTCCAATGTGAGTTTTCATGACAAACAATGGCGGCTTTTAATTGGCGGTGAAATCTCTCAACCATGCCATTACATGCAGGGTGATAAGCAGTAGTTTTCTTGTGTTCAAAACCAACCATTTCAGAGAGGTGCTTGAAAAGGGCAGATTCAAATTGTCGTCCTCTGTCAGTGATTATAGCAGTAGGGCATCCAAAGCGTGCTATCCAGCCGGATATCAAGGCCTTAGCTACTGTCTCTGCTGTTATGTCCATAATAGGAATAGCTTCTGGCCATCTCGTGAATCTATCTACGGCTGTAAGACAGTATTTGTAGCCGTTTGAGATTGGCAGTGGTCCTATTAGATCGATATGGACGGTGGTAAATCTGGCACGTGGAAGTTGAAAATTCCCAGGACTGGTTGAAACGTTCCGAGTAGTCTTCGCTCGCTGACAGGCTTGACATTTCTTTGTCCATTCACGGCAATCTTTCCGTACGCCGGGCCATACGAAACGCTGAGCTACAAGTTTAGCAGTGGCATTGGCGCCAGGATGGCTGAGTGAATGTAAGCTTTGGAATACTCTGTAGCGAAACGGTGATGTGACAAAGGGTCTTAGAGTCTGATTTTTGTCATCGCAGTACAGCTGTATTTGCGTTCCAGGAATGATTGTCTTACGTAGATTGAGAGACGATTCTCCTTCTATCAGTCGTTTCAGCTCAAGATCGTCAGCTTGTGACTGTGCTAGCTCTGTCAAGTCTATTGGCTTTGTCAGTTCTTCAATCCTCGATAATGTATCTGCCACGACATTGTCCTTTCCAGATATATGCCGTATATCAGTAGTAAATTGTCCGATATAGTCGAGGTGGCGAAATTGTCGTGGTGAGCATTTATCCTTTCTTGTTGTAAAGGCGTAACATAAAGGTCTGTGATCCGTGAAAACGGTAAAATGCCTTGCTTCTAGCATGTATCGGAAGTAACGGATTCCCTCGTATATCGCAAGTAGCTCCCTGTCGTACGGAGAGTATTTACTTTGCGAAGGACTTAGTTTCCGTGAAAAGAAACCGAGAGGTTGCCAAGCATCATTTTTGTATTGGTGTATAGCAGCTCCTATTGCTTTGTCTGAAGCATCAGTTACGAGCGCGATCTTTGCATTCAAGTCTGGATGAGCTAAGAGTGTTGCGCTGCATAGACTGTTTTTGCATTCTTCGAATGCCTTAAAAACTTCACCCGTGATGTCTACTGGATGTGAGCCTTTGACCTTATCAGTGAGAAGAGAGTGTAGAGGTGCTTGAATTTCCGCGGCACCTGGGATGAATTTGCGATAAAAATTCAGCATGCCTAAGAATCTTCTTAATTCTCTCACAGTCTTAGGCACAGGAAATTCTTTAATTGCCTCGACTTTGGATTCCAATGGTTTGATGCCATTTGATGAAACGGTATATCCCAAGAAAGACACTTCAGAAACTCCAAAGACGCATTTAGACGCATTTATTACCATCCCATACTCCCGAAGCTTATGAAACAGACTTCGTAAGTGATGTTGATGTGTTTCTTCATCAGGGGAAAATATGAGGAAATCGTCTAGGTATGCGTAGACAAAGTCTAAGCCTCTGGTCATTTCGTCAACAAAACGCTGGAAGGTCTGGCCGGCGTTTCTGAGTCCAAAGGTCATATATGGGAACTCATAAAGACCAAACGGTGTTGTGATGGCCGTCTTTGCAATGTCCTCAGAAAATACTGGAATCTGGTTAAATGCTTTCACGAGGTCGATTTTGGAGAAAACACGACAACCCGATATGTTATGCGTGAAATCGTGAATATTCCGAATCGGATAGCGGTCAGGAATTGTTCTTGCATTAAGCATCCGATAATCACCGCATGGACGCCATCCACTTTCCTTCTTCGGGGCTAGATGCAAAGGTGATGCCCATGGACTCTCTGATGGTCGAGCTGTTCCATTTTTAATCATAGCTGCGAACTCTTCCTTGGCTATGAGCAATTTATCTGGAGCCAAGCGACGTGGCGAGCAAGATACTGGAGGTCCAGGTGTAGTCCTGATATGATGGACCGTGTTATGGTTAACAACCTTCTCGTTTCCTGCAGGACGTGTGATCTCCGGAAATTGACGTAGCAGTATATGGTAGTTTGAATCACCGAGCAATGTCTTCACTGAAGAAATCGTGCTGGATGATGATACTGATTCTGCTGAAGTCGTCAGGGTTGTGGTGCTATCGATGAGACGCTGGTTACGGCAGTCGACTATAAGACCATAATATGACAAGAAGTCGACGCCAATTATAGCCTTAGTGACATCTGCCACTATAAATCGCCATGTGTAGTCTCGACGCAGGCCAAGATTCAGCTCGAGGTGAGCAAAACCATATGTTGAAATAGAAGTCCCATTCGCGGCATAGAGTTGGTAATTGGTCGGAGATCTTCTTTCACGTAGTGCTGTGCGAGGGAAGACGCAGAGATCGCTACCTGTATCAACGAGAAACTGCATCTTCGATTTTCGATCCGTTACGAAAAGGCGACCAGATACGTTATGGCTATCGGATGTCGCCATTACCGATTGCCTTGGTAGTTTTCCGACTTAAAATCGCATGGCTTCACACATTTATTGGCATTCTTTCCGTGTTTATTGTGATACCAACATAATGGAAATTTTCTGTAGTTGGACTGTGATCTCATTTGTACTGTCGGGCTACGTCGTCTTCTTGATCTCGATCTTGGTCTGTGACTGCGAGCAGACAGAGCTTTTACTTGCTTTGTGAGCTCATCTATTTGTTTCGCCATTGAATCAATGGTTGACTGGGGAGCAGATGTTGAAGCGACTTGAGGTGTGCACGGTACCAATTCATGTAAGCTGTCGGCTAAGTCAGCCAAAGCTTGAAGGTCATAAGTTTTCTGAGCCACAATAATTGGTTGAAGAGCAGTAGGCAGACGACTTATCCAAATAGTTTTAATAAAATCGTCTGGAACTGATGGACCTGCTAATCTTTGCAGGTGTCGGAGAAACTGAGATGGTCTCCGATCTCCTAACTCTTCGTGAACAAGTAATTGTTTTACCTCTTTCTCGCGCGAGGCTGACAGACGCTTGATTAATTCAGTTTTAAGTCGTTCGTACTTCCCTGTCTTTGGTGGTGAAATAATTATATCCTTCACTTCTGCTGCGTAACGGTGTTCTAATGTCGAAGTAACGTAATAAAATTTTGTATCGTCGTCAGTGATTCTCGACAACACAAAATTGCCTTCCAGTTGTGAAAACCAAACTGCAGGTTCTTCTGCCCAGAACGGTGGTGGTCGCACTCCGACTCGAAATATGTCGGTCGTGTCGTGAGGTGTAAATGGTCGTCGTGACTCGGCATTTAAGTTCGAGTTACCTTCATTTTGTGGTTCCATTTTATTCCACCAAATAATCTAGTGTTCCTTACTTGAGTTGGTTAATTAATCCTCTTCGTTTTCAGCTTCTTTGTTTTCAGCGGGGTCACCAATGTAGCGGAGTTGTGTATGATGTTGTAGATGAGGTTTGATTAAAACAAAGTTTCTTCCACTACTAATTTATTTCTCGTAGAAATAATAAACACGAAGATAGGCAGGCACAGCACAGAATAGAAATGAGAAGAAAGAAATATGAAGGTAAGTTTAGATGAAAGAAGGAAGTATGACTTAATACAAAGACTTAAGGTGCAAAATCGTGTAGCAAAATTTAAGCGATAAGCGACGTGCGTTCAGTACGAGATCTAGGATTCGACTGCTTGACGGAAGGCGGCCGAACCGATGCGCATACGTTTCTTTGTTCAAAGTAACGGTAATTTATTTAGAAAAGACATTTCTATTACACGATCGCGCGGCGACTGCCTTCCGACATTACATAAATTATTATATTATATTTTAATTATTTATATGATTTTTAAAGTGTAGATATTTATACTGTGTATAACATGTATATATAATATGTATTTATTATGTAATTTATATAAGTATATAAGTATTATAGTATACATATATAGTATAGTTATATGTACATATGTTATAGTAATATTTGTATTTATGTTACCTTTATTATTTAATGTATGAAAAATATATAAGATATTATATGATTATATGTATAATATTTTATTTATATAAGTTATATAGGTTGTAGGGATCTGGTAAGTGTCGCGTTCGCCACAGCTGAATACGAGGAACTTGGTACGTGAGTCCTCAACCCGAATTGATTGTAATCGACTTATACCAAGATCACTTGAAATATTCTTGATGCTCGTGGGACGACAAAGTTTCACGGCAGAGTTCTAGTCTCAAATTGTCCCGTTGC
Source organism: Vanessa cardui (assembly GCF_905220365.1). Lineage (NCBI taxonomy): Eukaryota > Metazoa > Arthropoda > Insecta > Lepidoptera > Nymphalidae > Vanessa > Vanessa cardui. Next base: position 3,537,258 of record NC_061144.1, on the reverse strand, counting down.
AGTATAATAAATAAACAGACATAGTGCTGTGATGAGTCTAAAACAAATATATTCAGTTCATATCCACCCAAAAAACAATAAAAAAACCTCTTTTCATAGAACCCTTTAAGGAGAAGGTTTGAAACATATTACACCACGCTGTTCCAATGCGGGTTGGTGGAATACGCATGTGGGAGAATTTCTATGAAATTTGATACATGCAGGGGTCCTCACGATGTTTTCCTTCACTGTTGATAACGAGATGAACTATAAATACAAATTAAGCACATGAAAATTTAGCGGTGCTCGCCTGGGTTTGAACTCACAATCATCGGTTAAGATGCACGTGTTCTAACTACTAGATAAGAACGCGTTACTAACTACAATAAACACACCTTCACAATTTTCAACTTTAGTACATGGTAATAAATAACTCCATATTTACACATAGCTCCTAAAATACACTTTGAAAACATATGAACGTTATTTTGAAGCATCTGTTTGTGTCGCTGGGAAATGCTAGTTGTCTATACGAAATACAATAGGACCAGAAGGGCGCTAAGCGATACGCTTATTCAGACCACTTATCACCCTTCGCTAATGTATCTTACTGTTGTCGCTCACCCTTCGTTTTTCTTTTACCTTTTCAAAACACGCACACAAACACTTTTCACACACACATGGAGGTTCGGTAAAACATATCATACAACAATCTATTTGGTATAGCAAAATTGGAGTGTGTGTTTGTCTATTAAATAACTAAATATTTTTACTATATGCATATGTATGCTGCATGGTATTTATACCACAAAGATATTTTTAACAATTTTGGTAACTCTGTCCATCTGTTTGTTCCGGCTAATCTCTGGAACAGCTGGATCGATTTTGATCAGATCTTCACTGGCAGATAGCAGATGTAATGAGGAGTAACCTTAACCTTGTATTTTAGAATTATATAGAAAATAATGATAAAGTCACGCTATTATATCCAAATACTGTCCAGTACCGCAGTTCTCACATCGCCATCACATGGGCTACCTTCCACTAATGACTTAATAAGTTACAGTAAGTAGTTGTAGTTTTTATTAAATTCGAACGCGCATAATATCACGGACCTAGTAGTTAGATATTATCATTAAGTCAATTCTTCAAACATTATCTTAAAGACATTGCATTCCGTTTGCATTGCGTGTAAAAATCCTTAAGGAAAAATCTGTGCTCATTAGTAACTGTCGATCACTTGTCGTGACAGGAACATAAGTATATCCTGCGTTAATCCGATGAAGATAGTCGAGTAACAACCTGTAATGTCCCTTTGATAATAGGTCTTCTTTTGGAGAGAATTTTGGAGCGTATTCCATCAAGCTGCTTCAATGCAGGTTGGTGAAACATTCAACTGTTTTATTGGATTCATGCTTCGATTTACCTTCATAAAGCAGAAGACACAAATTCAACATATAAGAACTCATTGGTTCATGTTTGACAGTGTTTGACCTCACAATTTTCGCTTAACATTTATCTGGCATTTTATCAGTGATGCTGTTAAAATGATGTTGAAATAATAATAATACCTTCCAATTCAGATATTTATTTATTATTGACACATCTTTATTACAACTCGAAATCAGAGCCACAGATAAGTAGGAAGGAAGAACGAATATTACACAAAGATTTCTATTTCGTATGACACTTTAGTAAATGGTGCTACGTCTACGATTCAAATATTTAAAATAAAATATTATACAATTTACCTAATTACAACAGATGCATCTCATCTTGAAATATAACAATAATGTAATAATTATTTGTGTATACATTAATTGGAAATTTTATAAAACAAATGAATACGCATTGCAAATTTTCAAATCTATAAATCAATTAAGTAGAAATAGATTTTCATTTATTCAAATTCAAATATTCATAATAGTTCTTACATACAATTAAAGCTAACGAACTAAATACCAATAAAGCTGTGAAATAATGAAAGCGTTACTTAAAATGTATAAGTTATGCTCATTTAGAGCAGGATTGATGTGAAAATATCGTGAGCCGATCACCTATATTTTAATGGTATACAATTTTGATATTTTACATCTCATGTGGCTGTTACATTGGCTGACTCACGCTTCAAACTGGAACTCAATAGCTTAATATTGCTTTTTGAAAAATATGTGATGAATGAATGGTACCAAACGGTTGAGCATAATGAACGGTAGGTTCCTATTGTTGTGCATAAAATCCATCTACTAAGTTTGGTACACAAGGTAACCTCGTGTGTTTTATAACTTTAGTTATGCTTTGTATAATTTTCATTCTTTGAATTATGTTATTTATTTTAAACACAAAACTCACAAAACAATTCCATCTAAATTAGTATAAGCAATCTTAAGCCAAGAGCACACGGCATAATTATATCTCGCGATTTTTATTCTCAAGGTTTATTTATCTGTCTGCTCAGCGCGGTTTCATTTGTTTTAAACGTAACAGCTCCATTCCCGTTGATTATAGAGTAATATTATACAGTCTGTAAATCTTTTTAATAAATGGGCTATCTGACTCATTTTTTTTTGCAGTTTGCTGCTTATCCTTGGATAAGCGCATTCGAACAAAGACTTTAAATAGTAGTCTGGTGGTGGAATATGCTGACATGACTAGAAAGGGATTAGGTACAGGATCATGAGTTCTGAGACACGTGTATATTCAGATCCGCTGGGTTCCTTTCGCTGGTTCTTCTCAGGTGAGGGTGGTTCCTTTTCCAAAACAGAGGTAGTGTTTAATTTGACTGTAGTGTAAAACTAAGTCGTTTACCGCTGTCTATCCCTATGTATAGATCTTTATAATTGCGCAACGGATTTTGATGCTGTTGATTTTATTAATAGATAGGATTATTCCAGAGGAAGATTTTTGTTTATAATACATGGACAGTATAATAAAGACGCGCTAACTATTTAAGAAGCTTTTAATGTGATCTCGTAAATAAGCAAATTCTGCGATATTTAGTAGCAGAATCGCACCCGTGCGAAGCCGGCGTGGGTTGCTAGTTTGAATATAAATAACTAAGTCTAATGTAATATTAAATAAAGGAATTTGAGTTTGAGTTTTAGACTTTCAGATATTCCAACATTTAGCCAATACTTCTTATTGGGCCAACTTGGAGTTTGAAAACAGAACCTCAGAAAATGATGCATCACATGAAAATATATACATTGATTACATTGTATATACACTGTATTGTGGCTTAAATTGATCAAATATATAAAAGCAAAAATCTAAAAACTATTTTACGGTTACAAAGCGTTTGATTGCAATGCATTCAACACACAAATTGCCTTTCCAACTATCCGACAGTGTGTCAGAAGCGTTCAGTGACAAGGAAAATTTATTCCGTCATGAACACTTGGGCCGTGACAATGTGAATCCTGAATGAAGTTAATGGTTGGTATACGGCTCATTAATTTGCCGTCCCGGACTTTCACTTTTACTCATTCAACGTCATTACTTCCTGGACAGTTGAAAATATTGTACAATCATTTAAAAGAAAATAAACAACTGGATAACAAAGAACCTACCTTAGAAGAACAGCAACAACAGCCTGTAAATTCCCACTGCTGGGCTTAAAGGCCTCCTCTCCCTTTGAGGAGAAGATTTGGAACATATTCTACCACGCTGTTCCAATGCGGGTTGGTGGAATACACTTGTGGCAGAATTTCTATTAAATTTGTCACATGCAGGTTTCCTCACGATGTTTTCCTTTACCGCTGAGCACGAGATGTATTATGAAGACAAATTAAGCACATGAATCAGCGCTGCTTGCCTGGGTTTGAACCCGCAATCATCGGTTAAGATGCACGCGTTCTAACCACTGGGCCATCTCGACTCATACTCGAACCTACCTTACGTGTGCTGTATTTACATATTGTCAAATAAAATAATCTGTTATCTCTTACTTGCCTCATTTAGAACATACTACTATTTTTTTTATTTATTTGAAATATCATTGGCGTGCTTTAGGGATAAGACTCGTATGACGTAACAGTAAATGCACGCTCTTTTCTGAAAGTCATAACCCCTACAGGGTGTACTCATCCGCTAATAATTTACGAAATTTCCCTAAGGGGGTAAAACTCGATTGTAAGTTTATACTTTACTTTTAGATCGTAGTTTATAGATTTTCGATACGAAAGTCAGTAGGTAAATGTGTTAGTTAAGAGATGTTATTAATATAATGTTATATCTTGCTTCAAAGACTTTAAATATTTCACGCTTTTTTTTTCGTCTTTACAATTTTGTTGAATAATATGCCTTATTTATTAATGTTTTCCTAACAAACGATTTTAATTCATGAGCGGCATTTTGATATAAAAACGAATACTTTACCGGGAAGGATTTATTGACGGAGTCCGAAACTTTGTTTTCAAAGCTTATCCTTACTTGGGTTTATGCATTATAATATACTGCCTACCTTGTCAAAGACTGTCCATGATTTTTATATTTTAGATATTAAATTTTAAGAATTTTTATTTAAATTAAAAACGCAAACTCATTCATATACAAATTTAGATTTCCTACCATAGTTACAGTAAAAAGCTTCCCGTGACGGCTACTTTTTTATTTTATGACTTGTTATGTATTCTATAATATATGTATAATCAATGCAAAAGTATCTCTAGTTACCTCTTCATGTTTGAACTGCTGAAACGATTTACTAATATGACTATAGCTTAAGACCCGGGAAGAAGATTGGCTACTTTTTCTTAATTCACCCCTCGAGGGAGTAAAAAGGAGAATGACGGTTTGTGTGTTGTATGTAGTTTTATAAATTTCATGTTCAAAAGGTTCAGTATATTTACATAAATGTATGTAAATTAAAATGTTTTTAATTGTTAAGTAATTTAAAATAAATAATAAAGTTTAATTGCTTTAAAATAAACAGACAATACAAATAATCGTTGTGCAAAGTACTTATAGCAAACATTGACACCTTCAAACAAAACTGCTTTAAACACTGTGATAAAGCGTCGTAGGTACAATGATGCCGTGAAAGCACTTAAACAATCTTGAGACAAGTTGTGAGTTGGATAAAACTATAAAGGCACGAACATGTCTAGACAGCTGATAGACACAACCATCCCACATCGATATGCAAAAAACACCACTATTTATTCACAGCTTAGACACAAATTAGTTAATACAAAAATTAAACACTCGTGATAAACTAAAATCGTTCTTATGTTTATTGTAATATGGCTATTATTATAGATCAATTGAAACGAGCGTGATGTAAATAGTTCGTTTCGAATATGTTTATCACATAGAATAATGTGAAAACCTGTCAATAGTATATTCGGGAAATTTACCTTCATAAAAAGAAATGGATATTTTTCCAATTGCATTCATTATTATATTCTCAGCTTATTAAAATGAAATATCAACAAACCTGCACCCCAGAATAATAATAAGTAATAATTTACGATTGTATTTTTTATCAGTTTTTAACATTACCTCGTACAAACGTACTAACAAAAATAAAGTTTTAAGTTTGTTTTAATTAAAAAGAAAAACAAAATCGTGTGTTCAATATCGCACACGTTTAAGAAGTGAAACTACTTATAAATTTATGTAATGAAAATATTACCTATACAAACACTTCTCTCATAAACTGTTTTCGTATAATTATGACAAATATAATTAGCCTTTTCAAATATCAATATTAACATTAATATATCATATACATATAGTACGACATAACTTAGATGTAGCATCGGCAAAATTCGTAAAACCGATCACAGCCGAATTGAGTGGCTATCGCAAATTATCAATATTTATTTCTCATGTGAATGTGATCTTTACAAAAATGTAATAACTTGTCATATCATATGACCTAATATATTCGTCAATTTGAACCTCGATTGACACGCACTTGCTTTCTCGGGTTTAACTGACGCGAGAATCAATAGCGATGAATAGCGTCGAATAGTGCGATAGGGCTATTTCTATTGGTTGCATAAATCGGCAGTAATCGATTTTCTTTTCATTTATTTGCATTATCCGATGCTACATCTAATTTGTGTCGTACTATACTTAAATCTCGAGATAAGTATAGTATCGTATAACTTGAATCAAATGTGATATGACGGTATAAGTTAATAAAAATAATATTATTTCAAGTGTTATTGAAAATATACTTTGGAAAACTATTGAAGTTTGAATTTATTTAATCATCCTGATCTGTTATGACTATGAGATTTACATACAATAGTTACATATTGCTAAAGTTATAGCTTAGTATGGGAGGGGAAACCGCTTCGTTACGTAACGCATTACAGTACCAGTCAATCGAGCTTTCTATGGCCCCTATCGAAAACACGCTGATCTTGACCATGAGCTGAGATGGTCCAGTGGTTAGAACGCGTGCATCTTAACCGATGATTGCGGATTCAAAGTCAGGCAAGTACCACTACATATATGTGCCTAATTTGTGTTTATAATTCATCTCGTGCTCGGCGGTGAAGGAAAACATCGAGACATGAATGTGTCTTATTTCATCGAAATCCTGCCACATGTGCATTCTACTAACACGCATTGGAACAGCGTGGTGGAATATCTTCCAAAACCTCTCCTTAATGGAAGAGGAGGCCTTATCTCAGCAGCTGAAAATGTACGGGCTGTTACTTTACTTTTACGTTACTTTTACTTGACCATCTTGCCATGCAGACTACACAGCACCAACTAGTGACATTTGTAATTCGCTTGCAGGAATAAACAAACGCATTTGCAATTCATATTAGTTTAAGTTATCTTTTCTAACTGGCGTACCGAGATGCATACGAGTTATCCATCTCTTTCTCTTCCACTCTGCGTCATATCTTTCTTCTCACTTATATAACTGAGTGTGCCTAAACACAGCCTTGAAACTCACCATTCTTTGATGATGATTGTCGAAACCTCAAAACAAAAATCATTGTCTTGCATACATTATTCTAATTCTAATTTTGAATATTCATATTCGCTTAGCGTGTAATACAAATTTGACGCAAGTAAAATTAGTGTACAATTAGGAAACAATCATTTAAATAAAACTAATTATAACGGATGAATCGCGTATATTAATTATTTTTAAACATCCCGACGTTTCGAGCACTTTGCAGTGTTCGTACAACTACCGCCAACTGAGAAATCGTTGGCGGTAGTTGTTAATAATATTTCCTTTGTTTTTCAAATAGACAAATGTCATCTTAGTCTACCCGTGACCACGAACACTGCAAAGTGCTCGAAACGTCGGGATGTTTAAAAATAATTAATATACGCGATTCATCCGTTATAATTAGTTTTATTTAAATGTGTAATAATCGCGAAAATTTAAGACAACATTAGGAAACAATCAATACGTGGGAAACGTATACTAGACATTCTTTCGCATAATAGCAATCGGTGGTGGTGACCACGCACCATAAGTTTGGTGATTTACATTGCCAACCTATTTCATTAAACTAAATAATGGTTTAAATGTAGTTTAACATAAAATGTCAAACAAAGATACAATTATTGATGAAATTTATCAAAAAAAAATCAAATATGAAATCTTTTTATTTATTGAAAAGACATTTACTACCGTCGCGTCAAAGCTTTGAATGAGCTAAATTGGTTTGGCAATAAAATACAGTTCAAACGTAAATAGAACAAGATCAGCTCCCGATATTGATTGTACAGCCATCCGAAACCCAAGATATTAAATACTTTCACTCGATTTTAGTCGCTACAGCGATGGAAATAAAGATCGGTATACATTTACAATATGCAGCCTAATCGTGCCAATTGCAAATGTCAACGCCTCTCAGTTAATCCAATATTCGTATTGACGACTTCCTTTCACACATGTACAACGTATAATTTTATTACTATCCCTAAAGCATGTCATTTGCCGCCAAAAATGTTTTAAGGTCATTCAATAAAGACACGCAAAGTAACTTAAATATGTAAAGTAAATTGATTGCAATTGACAACAACAACAACAGCCTTCCTTTGAGGAGAAGGTTTGGAACATATTCCACCACGCTTTTCCAGAGCTACTCGGTAGATTCACACGTGACAGAATTTCATTGAAATTAGACACATGCTGGTTTCCTCATGATGTTTTCCTTCACCGCCGAGCACGAGATGAATTATAAACACAAATTAAGCACATGAATATTCAGTGGTGCTGTTTGGACCCGCAATCATAGGTTAAAATCCACGCGTTCTAACCATTGGTCCATCTCAACAACAACAACAACAACAACAACAGCCTGTAAATTCCCACTGCTGGGCTAAAGGCCTCCTCTCCCTTTGAGGAGAAGGTTTGGAACATATTCCACCACGCTGTTCCAATGCGGGTTGGTGGAATATACCTTTGGCAGAATTTCTATGAAATTTGTCACATGCAGGTTTCCTCACGATGTTTTCCTTCACCTTAAGCACATGAATCAACGGTGCTTGCCTGGGTTTGAACCCGCAATCATCGGTTAAGATGCACGCGTTCTAACCACTGGGCCATCTCGACTCATTGGGCCATTTCACCTCTTAAGTAATAAAAAGTACCATGTTAATTAAAAAAAAGTTCCCAATAAATAAGAATCAATAATAATCTATATAAATAGCTAGTAATAAAGAAGTATGCCGTTACTATTATTTTATCCACTTCGACGCGAAGCAGTCTAAATCAGACTGCTTCGCGTATAATCTTATTTGACAAAAAGAAAATCTTGATAATTAAAATTCAATAAATGAAAGTATAAAAATCGCGCAAATTTAAAAATACAACGTTAATATTTTATAGTTACTTCGTCGCAACGTAGTCTCCTTACTCAAAGCAATCTTATCAATGAAAATTTTAATAATCCTGAATATGTTAGTAATTTCTTTATGAAGATTAATATATTTTGGAAACAATTTTGAATTAATTATAATATTTAATACTTATTACAAATTATGTTAGCCAAAATTTCAAATAATTGCTTTCAGATTACAAATAATTGAAAAACGAGATGAAATATTTAAATCATACGAACAGTCACATTCTGTACGAACTTGTAAAAATATTGCACGGAAAGGAAAATTGTACTTCGTTTGACGAAATAATTGGGTATATTCTCAGAAAATAAAACAAAAACGAACATTGCGGTGAAGCAATATATCCAATAATGATAATAAGAATAGCCTTTGTTGAACAATCTTGCATAATATATTTCTTTCTTAAATACAAAATTTTAATATTTGACACCAGTTTCGCCAAGTATGTCTTGTTGCCCACCATAAGCTTCCCCTAAAGCTTATCACTGACGATCTTCTGTGTTTCTTCTCCATGAAAAACCTTTTATATATTTTATAACGTCTCCTCCCATCTACGACATCTTCATCCTTTCTTTTTTTTGTTTTGTCTTGAATACATCGAATACAAATTTACAAAATAATGGGTCTCTTTAAAGTTAATACGTCAATTAATAATTTTATACAGGTCTACTCAATATACACAAATACAAACACACACACACAGACACAGTTATAGATCGTGAAAATATAATTATACTTAATCAACAGCACAATATGTCTATAAAATTAATATAAACGAAATCGTTTACGGGTGCGTTCAGAAAGAAAATTTATTTGTTATATCGTCGGTAGTAAGTAGTCGGTTTTTATTTAGTACGTCAATAATTTCTTGTAAATAAAGCATTAATGAATAGCGTAAAAATAATAAAGGTTTTGATATCAAATGATATGTACTCACAGTGTTTATTGCAAGTCTCTTTTGGTTGTTACTCGATATAAGCAGGAATCCAATCAATAGCTCATTATAATCACTGCCTATTATATTAAAATACTCGAATTATCTTCATACAAAATTAATATCTATGAATGAAAGTATTTTTTTCCGTCTTCCTCTCCATAGAGCGTTAATTTTGCCATCCAGGGAACTTGAATGCCTATCTACATGTTTATGTAAATTTGGGTTATTGACTTCTATTTCATTAATATTCAAATCGACATGAATGATTCATGTTATGAAAATTGATGTGTGTTAGCCATTAAAGTCATGGCGCTTCTAAATTACTTTCGCGATATTCGACTGGAAAAGCCCATTAGGCTAATGACACTAGTCGTGTGTGTGTGCGTGTACCTGTTTATCTCTTTTAGTCACGACTTGTTATATTTAAAGGTGGAAACATTTTGGTTTTACTACGTTCAGTAATTCACTGGACAACTGACAGATAAACGTTTATATTTTCGATTACTTTAAAGATATTAAAAGAGATATATATATTTTGATGATTGCAGGTTCAAATCCAAGCAAGAACTTCTTCTCGAGCTCGGCGGTGAAGGAAAATATCGTGAGGATACAAAACTCTTTTTTCTTTTTTTTTCTCGCTGGAAAAACGCATTACGCGCTTCCCCCACGTGATGGAAAGTGGGGGGGGGAGTGGGACTCCCCGGAGCCCTGAACGCCGAGTGCGCCCAAGCACGCCGGGTTTACCCACTAAAAAACCAGCGGTACCCTCTCAGTCTTTCGGGGGACGCCACGGGATCGTGAGGATACAAAACTACGTATTCCTAATTTCAACGAAATTCTGCAACATTTAAATGGAATGTGGTGGATGTTTTTCCTAACGTTTAAAAGAGGAAGGAGGCCTTAGCCCAGCAATGGGATATTTACAGACTTATTATACATTATGATCAATTCAAAAATCTGTGACGTAGAATCAAATATAATACATATGAGATGGTCAAATTTTATTAGATATACAATTGGTTATAATACTACTTTTTAATTTGTCCGTATAATAAACATTGACAAATAATCGGTTAGTAACAGCTTACTCTAACTACATGAAAATAACGCGCTTAGTCGAGAACATCATTTGAACAAGAAAATAAAATCAGCTACACCTTTCCCCATTTTCCCCTTATTGATAACGAACCCTAATATTTCTTACGTGACGCGAAAAATTGTTACAAAACAAAACATATTCAGCTTGACTTAACGTTAAATAGCTTTAACGACCGACGTTCTGCTTTCGCCTGTTTATCTTTAGTTATCGCGTAAGACTAATACATTTGAAATTAGCTTTTATTTCGTAGACGTTAAAGTAAATAATTGAATGAATATACTAAACATTGTAGCGTACGTTGCGCTTAAAAAACCGCGTTCATTTGTCACAGGCAGATGCAGTAGTATCTATTGTGGGGCCACCATATACGCGTTATGTATATTATATACACATCTGTCTTAAAAGCTAGAACTTAGACAAAAAAAAAATGTCTTATTTGTTTAATACGAGTTGAAATCTTTACAGCTCGGGTAGATACAATCTATAATATCAACGGTTGGTTGGACCAATTAAAGTTATTGGGGTTTTCAGGCGAGAAATTGTTAGTAGCATTCCAAAGTTAGGTTAGCAGAGTTATATTTCCCTGTTCTGAAGCCAGTCGTCCGTATATTCCCATTCTATTGGACTATGGAAGTGAGAGAATAGAAACTACACCTGTAGAATACGCTTGTACGTATTTTATAGTATATATGATTAGATGCAATGGATAAAATATGAATTGTTATTTTTATGGAACTGTACTTAAGCGATCTTATTATAAATAGAAAAGTAATGTTTAATGTAAAGGAAGTATCATTCAATGAAATGGAACCCGTCCTCAATTCCAGTCCTAATAATAAACCACGAAGTACCTACGATTGGTGGTACATTTCTTAAAGTGTGACGGTGGCTACTTAGCATCATGTGACCTATTTGTCAAGCTGCCTACCCATTTCACACAATTATTTTCGCAGATCAATAATACTTACAAATACTCGCAAGTTTGCGCTTCGTGAAAAAACTACATATAACATCATATTGGCTCACTCAACCTTCGAATCGAATTCCAGAATAACTGCTTGGTAGAATTAGGATACCAAACGAAGCGATGTCAAATTATACAAGTCACATTTGACAACTTATTGCTTAATTAAATCGGAACAAATTTATGCCAGTATTTTTCCTTTCACGATATTTGGAAAAATATCACGCTGTTCTTGTGCCCCGAACACAATGGCAGGTGATTGAACAACCTCTTTTGACGCGGTCCCAGGAAAAATTAGGTGTTTTTTTTTATGAAAGAGTCAAGGGGGAATTATGGAGTCGCACCTTGATATATCACCAACAAACGACTTCTAATCATATCTGACACATGTCAACTACACTACCGTACGGTTCTCTTCCGTGATCTTTTTTTGCCATGAACTTTATTATACAGTTTTGGCCTTATCTATAAATTTGGTGCAAAGAAAATCGGTTAAAAATGCTTTGTCCTCTTTCGAGTCTATGTAAAGTATATATATCCCTCTCCTTATCCCGTAAAATTATATACGTTAGCGACTATAATCATCACTATACATAAGTCTTCTCAGGCACACTAAGAAACCTTGTAAGCACAAGTGTCACTCACACTAATACACGACGATAATTTAGCGTTGAACCGCCTTCGTGAGTGAATATATCTGTATTATATTGATAAATGATTTCTGATTCCAGTACTTTATTCAAAATGGAAAAATGATACTTGGCTGTAAACTGTAAAAAATCTACTATGGCTTCGGAAAGAAACATCTTTCACTGATAATCACTGCAAATTAAATTCAGCACCGTTTTATTCACCAATACACTACCAACCTTAGAAATTAAATCCAATATGCTCACAGCTCCATAATATCTCAATATGCCCATAAAACTATTGATAATCCTGAGCAGTTGGAGCATCAAGCTTGGAACTCAGTAACACAACAAACCAAACTACGAAATTATAAACATTGGCGTTGTCAGAAATATTAACAATTCCTTACATCGTCAATGCGCCAGAAATCTTGGAACTAAGTTGTTACGTCTCTTGTCAACAATACTAAGTACTATTGTTTGGTAGTAGAATATTTGATAAGTGGGTGGTACCCAGAAGAGCTTTCACAAAGCCCTACCACTAAGGAACTATAATACAACTATAAACTACAGGATCGGTGTTAATCCTGAGACCTGATATTCTGCAGTCAAACACGCTATCCAAAATACCATCAAGGAAGTTACAGTAATCATTATAACTCAGAAAATGATTGCCTCCATAATGTCCATAATTAGTTTTATAAAAAAAAATGCTTATAATGTTAAAATTATCGCGACCCTATCGACCTAATTTCTTGCTTTATTAGACCAGGTGCCTTGTTAAAGTAATTAGCAATGCAGGGTGAAAAAATAATTCCCGATATAAAAATTGTATTACATAATTGACGCCATCTTTCAAACAAATACATTTTTGCTCTACTGGAAAAAAGTGGATATCTAAAAGGGAAATTATTTTAAGAAATTTAAAATATAAATCTATGATTTTTTGTCGTAAATTTTATTGTACTTGCATACATTTTAAGATATCAATAATAGTAGGGTAAGTAAAAATCTTCTAAGGAAAAATTGTCTTGGATTAAGCTCCAATTCAAGCTGAAGATGGTCATCGTGGTGATCCGGTCAGAGTGTAAGAATTCTACGACGTTTTCCGAACCGGGAACGTATCGCTGGGCTTCCATTAATTTAATAAAATAAAAAATAATCTGGTACTTATCAAGGAGCATATAACCATTGCTTAACATTGGAATTATTTGCGAAAATATTTTGAAATTAAAAAGGTTGCCTATAATGTCCAGAAAAATAGATCAAGTCAAGTCCTTATTTTAATTATGAATCATTTTAAATATATATAAAATTTTCAGCTATCAAATATAATTCAATTTAAAAAGTTTTGGACTAAATAAAAAAACGAACATAATCCTAAGAAATTAGCATAAAGATAAGCAGGCATTACACAGATTTCTTTGAAACTGATTAATAGCCCAAGAACATTAAGGCCTAAATATTAATTAATTATCTATACTTAAGCAAAAACGAACGACCCTAACAAAAGAAATTCTTACTAAATACCGCTTAAAGGATCTAGTCTTGAAAACTTTTATTAAAATCGTATTGCTTCATTCTCCTACTTTTTGTGTTACACTTATTTTATAAAAAAAGACCCTAGATCTCTTTTTATTTCGAATAAAATATACAATATTTCTTACAACTCATAGAAAATTGCTGGGAAGCCCAATTTTTAAATTCATCCCTTGAGGGGATAAGTTGGGGGTGACGATTTGTGTGCTATAGGTAGTACTAAAAATTTCGCATAAGTAAATTTCCAGCTATTATTATATATGTAAATAGAAAAAAAAGGTGGAAATCCCCTGGAGGGGACATAACGCTTTTTCTTAAGTGACGATTCCTATCAGTTATTCTAACGCAGATCTGAGATGGCCCAGTGATTAGAACGCGTGCATCTTAACCGATGATTGCGGGTTCAACCCAGTGTTTATAATTCATCTCGTGCTAGACGGCAAACGAAAACATCGTGAGAAAATCTGTACGTGTCTAATTTCATTAAAATTTTGCCACAGGTGTGTTTCACCACCGCATTGGAACAGCGTGGTGGAATATGTTACAGGCTGTTGTTGTTTGTTGTTGTTGTTATTCTAATGTAATTTGCGTAAAATTATTCCAATATATTTGACACATTATATAATTACAAACACACACATAAGAACAAGCTCTATGTAACACTTGCGTCGTTATCGATCATTATGTATTAAAATGTTTACGTTTAATTGAAAAGAGAATTAATTATGTCGATCGAATCCCTTTGTTCTTCCCGTACTGAATGCTCTACTTTCATGTCTCACTCAATCCTATGGCGCACTATTTTTTATCTCACTTGCACAGCGATTAAAAATCTTCGGGACGATTTAAAATTAAAAATAATTCGAACATTTTTAAATTTAGAACAAAAAATGGTTTATCAACAAACAAATTATTTACAAATATAAAAATATACAAGCAATACGAGATGTCCAATTTTAATTGGACTCTTAATTCTTACTACAATGTATATTTGCAGCAGGTCTTAGTCTTTCGACGAATTATTTTTACTTAAATCTCTACAGACGTATTTCTTGCCTTAGTTATCTTGCTTATAATGACGTGCTGTGTTCTAAAATTAACCTAAAAAATATTCTTTAAATCTCTATGGCTACGTAAAATGTGTGTGTAATAAAGTTCTTATCTAAAATCTAAGTAAGTCTACCTGAGTTATTTAGACTTAAACTAACGAGCTGTATTTCTTTAGATTCGTAGAAGAGTTTTAAATTACGCAGATGTTACGATACTAGAAATTTAATAAAACGGAGCATCAGACATATCAATAAATTAAAGAATTTCTTATAAAATCGATTTAAAAAAAAATTTAAGCTCTCGGACGGCAGTCCGAGTGCTTTAATTTTTTTTATGAGAATAATGACCTGATCCGTGGGTGGTACCAGGTATGGTACCACCCACGGATCAGATCATTTGCCGCGAAACAGCAATGTTTAGTACTAGTTTTCTCCAGCGGCTTGGCTCACGATTTTGGATTTGGTTAGTAGGCAAAAAAGAAGCCTATGTCCTTCCTCTGAGTTCAAATTTGCTTCATAATAAATTTCGTCAAATTCGGTTGATAGGTTTGGCAGTTAAAGAGCGACAGACAGACAAAGTTACTGTCACATTTATAATATTCGTATAGATTGTTGTTTTCTGAGTTGGGTGGTAAGTGAGCCAGTTTAACTACACACTCAAGGCATATAACATCTTATTGTTATACTTATATTAGCGATGCAGATAGTAACAGCTTGTAAATTTCCCACTGCTGAGATAAGGCCTCGTCTTCCATTAAGGACAGGGTTTTGGAACATATTCCACCACGCTGTTCCAATGCGGGTTGTTGGAATGCGCATGTGGCAGAATTTCGATGAAATTAGACACATGTAGGTTTCCTCACGATGTTTTCCTTCACCGTCGAGCACGAGATGAATTATAAACACAAATTAAGCACATATAACCCCCAATCATCGGTTTAGATGCACGGGTTCTAACCACTGGGCCATCTCTGCTCCTAGCGATGCAGGGAATGGCCAGTATTTCTTACGATGCCAATGTCTATCGTGGTGTTCACGACGTAGCATGAGGTAGCTCATTTTCCCGTCCGCCACATATTATTTAAAAAACTTACACGTCCTTCCGTTTTTTAATCTTATCGACTGATTTATTGTACTTTCGATGGAGGTAACATTATATAAAACTTACTACTAAACTACTGAATTACTAGTTGCTACCCGCGTCATCGCTCGCTTATTTGTTTTCGTCGTCAGATGCATAAAGAACAAAATAAAAAACTACTTTCATACGAAATTTCAGTTAATTCAATTCAGTGATTTGTTCGTTAAATTGAAACACAGTGATGCTTAAATGATTTAATTTAATAACTATATTTTAATAGATTGTATTATACAGTATGTTTTATTCTTATTTTATGTTTTATAATACGAGCTCACCTCCTTTAAGAACCAAGAATCACCAGAACCTTTTAAGGAAAATCTTTTATTTTTTTTGTCGAAACGCTTGGCCCTTGGAGTAGTGATGTAAAAAGCTTCATCAAAAGTATAACACCTCGCTACATTGCCTCCGCTGGTGACAGGAGGGCTGGTTCGTTTTTGCCCAGAGGATTGGAATTGCGATTCAACGGGAAAATGCTGCTAGCATTCTTGCCACCATTCCACACGGTCAAGATTTATACAGTAACTAGTTTTAGTTCATATTTGTATTTAAGCATTTAATGTTATTAATTCTTATGTTAATAAATTATATGATAATTACAGAATACCATTTTAATTAGATAAGATAAAATTAGACGTCATTTAGATTTTATCGGAAGTTAACCTGTCCTCGTTGAATATTTTCATGCAATGTGTCGAATTATTTTACCTTAAGTATTGATATTTGCTAAACTAAATCAACCACAAATCGATGCAGGACACATACCATTACAATTAAATTTTTAAAGGAATCAATATTAGGACAAAATAGTCAGTTCTTCTCAATAGTCGAAATTAAAATATTCAAGCAGGCTCCAATCAACAGGTAATTTTACAAGATTAAATTTAATGTAAAGTTCACCCTTTTGAAATGTAGATTCAACTGCGAACAACCGACAAGATTAATAACAATAGTTACCTCACCGCTCTACGTGACTAAGTAACTGTGAACTCATTATAATTACCTACAGAGTGTATTCGATTCCTTGTTCCCATTCAATTTGGGATTGTCTGTTTCTGAACGTCAGGTAAGTTTTCCAAAACTTCGGATTTACAATCTTGGACGAGCTTAATTACTAGACACGGACAAAGATTCCGGAATATTCCGACATTTTCCGAATATCTGGAAACCCTACGTGGAGCAAAGTTAATTAATTCATTTTAGTTACTGGAAGAGAGTATTATTTGTTATTAAGACGAGCTGTGCTGACAACTTTATTCGAGATTACTTAGTGATTCTGTATAACGATTTAGTTTTTTTATGATCGACTAGTAATATCATACATTCTATGAAATTTGTCACATGCAGGTTTCCTCACGATGTTTTCCTTCACCGCTGAGTACGAGATGAATTATAAAGACAAATTAAGCACATGAATCAGCGGTGCTTGCCTGGGCTTGAACCCGCAATCATCGGTTAAGATGCACGCGTTCTAACCACTAGGCCATCTCGACTCCATGAGCTCAGACTCACCTGATGGAAAATGTACTACCCCCACTTTACTAGTTATTAACTTAATGGTACATTATTTTTTTCATATTATGTATTTCTCTTATTATAAAGGTATATGTCATTTCTAACGCAATCAATACTCCCAAAAGCCAAGGTTCCAATATATTGTTAAGCCCTGCCGCCCACAATTACGCTCGCATCTACCTTCAAACTGGAACACGACAATACAAAGTATTAATGTTTGTTAGTAGCTTAACCGATTAATGAATGTGGATCCAAACCTTACCAAACTCTGCACACGGCTGATTAGATAACCTACGTATCTCTAGTAATAAATATGTATATCTAGTAATAACTCATATGTATACAAATGTGTTGTACACGTAATTAATATATGTTACAATTACTAGATGGCGTTATGTCAAATTATAGAAATTCCTAAATCGCGATGGCAAGATTCGCAAACTATTGTATATAATGCTTTGATTTTTCTGATTAAGCTTGGCTGGCAGTGGCACCTATTAGTTTTAATTGTAAACAGTAGTGTCGTGAAGCCTCCTCAGGATTGCGTTACCTAATTTATTCACATATTTGATACTAGTTGTCGCCGGCGGTTACGCTCGCTTTTTAGAGGGTTGGTTGTCATGTGATAGGCAAAGCGTAGCCTATTTCCTACCTTGGAGTTCAAGTTTTCTTCATAGAAAGTTTCATCAAATTCGGGTCATTGGTCAAGACAGAGTTACTTTCACATTTATAATATTAGTATAGATTTCATCAATGACAATGTTTTAAGTTCAATGTATAAGTTGATATTTTGACTCAATTAAAACGAATACCGCTTGGCTCAGTAAGATAGTATTAGATTTCACAATTAAATTTTGAATATTTATTACATTCAAATACTTCTTAATTAAATTTTATCTTTTTATTAAATATCTAAGATATTGATATTGTAATTTTATCTATGCTATCTCAAAACATGCTTTGATCGACAAAATTCTAGATCATATTATGTAACTCGCATCCGAGTAATTTTGTATATTTTTTATGCTATAGGTAGGCGGACGCCTGATGACAAGTGGAAACCACAGACAATGGACATTGGCGTTGAAAATGTTAATCAATCCTGACATCGCCAGTAAACCATCCTTGGGAACTAATAAGCTGTGACCCTTATGCCTGTTACAATGTCTCACTCATCATTTAAACCGGAACACAGCAAAAATAATTTTATTGTTATTTATTGGTAAAATATCATCATTGTTTTGTATCTTGTACCAAGCTCAACCTGCCTACCCTCCAAGTAAGGGATAAAAGTACGAGAATATTCCATATATATGATGATCATATCTATCGAAACAAACGTACACAAAACCCTACCATCACCTATACCCATTTTCTTGGTGATAGGGCTTTGTGCAAGCCCGTCTGGGTAGGTACCACCCACTCATCAGTAATTCTACCGCCAAATAACAGTACTCAGAATTATTGTGTTCCGGTTTGAAAGGTGAGTGAGCCAGTGTAACTACAGGCACAAGGGACATAACATCTTAGATCCCGAGGTTGGTGATACATTGACAATGTAAGGAATAGTTAATATTTCTTTCAGTGTCATTGTCTATGGGTTATGGTGACCACTTCCATCTGGTGGCCCATATGCTCGCCCACCAATCGATTCCATAAAAAAAAATTATAGGTCTTCTGAGTCTATAATATATTGTCCTTAATTAAGTTTAAAAAAAGATAGAAAGAAATCCTATTGTACATTTCTTTGTTATCTGGATCTCATCCGATAACTAACATGCCTTAAACAAAACTCCAAGAAACTCTTTAATCTCACAGAATAAGTTCATTAAGGTTGTTTACCAATTCCATGCAAGTGTAACTTTGTTTAAGAAGTTTTGGGAGCGATGTTTTGAATTATTCACTTCGTTATTCATATATATAAAATAGTTATAAAATCTATTCGTGTAGTACAGCTCTGTGTATACATTTATTTACCTTCACTACAAAGTATAAAACATAGTTGCTTTCTCTGTCCCTGTCCCTTTGTATGCTTAAATCTTTGAAACTACGCAACATAGAATAGATAGTGTGATTCGAGGGTAAGGTTTATGTATATAGGTGAACAATATAGTAAAAAAAATATTGTCAATTTTAGAAGTTTGTAATGTGATGTCATAAATGAACAAATTCTGTACTATGTTTAGTATCAGTATTGCACCAGTGCAAAGTCGGGATGGGACGCTAGTAAGCAATACTTAAATAAAATTAACGATAGCTAAACGTATGTAGAACAGTGGCAAGTAAGCTGGCAACTTTACCTCGTTCAATAGCAATTCCAAGCCTTACCAAATGACGGAATCGTCATTTGGAATTAAAAGCGAGTAATTGCGCTGCTTTTCGCTCCTTCCTGAGCATTCTTTCATGTCAGCTACGAGGTAATTGTGTCAAGGGTATAGTATTCCATAATAGGTTTTTTCTACGTTCTTAGGAAACTAGCATCAATCTATCATGCTTTATAGAAATTCGTTAAAAAATCAGAAATGACAAGGTCGATAAGAACCGTGTTTACATTATTATTTATTTATTATTTTTATTTATTTAACACTTTTTGTACACCACAATTACAATTACAAACGATTACAGAATACACAAACTAAAAACTAATGGTGAAACAAAGGCGGCCTTATGGCTTACTAGCCATTTCTTCCAGACTACCTTGGGTTAGAAAGTTGTCTGTGGAAGACAGTATTATTATTATGGGATACAAAAATTCCTCTTTAAACTTCTTCAAGAAAATAAATACCGTGTAAGCCAAAAAAGTACAATTATTTTCTATGCCGACTCTGAGAATATAAGTGTATTCTCTTTTTCGGAAAGTTTCCCAAGAGTATAACCCTTAAAGTCTTGGGAAGTCAGGGCATGTATTCAATGACTTAATTCAATTTTTCTTTTTGTACAAGTAAGAAGCTGACTTTGTTACTTTTTACTTGACATTTGTAAATTGCGACAATTTTTTTTAACGTTAGCAGATGTCTTTGCTTACGGTAATCATATTTGATAATTTCTCAGGAATATCGACTTTCGGTAAAGTTACCTTCCTTTTGTAACACCCATGTGTGAAATTGACTGAATTATATATTAACATACATATTTTAAAATATTTCAACTGAACAAATTTCAATGGTTTGAAGTTATAAATGAGTTAATAAAGGTCATAAGGGAACATTAATTGAAGTCACACCAATACCAAAGAAATAAATGTAGAAGTAGCTAGTGTTTAAGAATATTGGTCACTAGATACATTTTAGAATTATGTCAAAGTATGAATTCGCGAATGAATTTAACCAAAAAAACACTTTTCAGGTTCCAGATTTTACTATAACTTATTAATTCTGTATTAGGCAGCTTTTCTGATATTAAGTCATTGGAATCACTCGACGTGACGTAGCATGCGCGCGGTCTGCTTGTTGTTAATTTTAAATTAAAAAAAAGCAGATTTTTGCCAGAAAAAGTCCCATCAAAACAAGCCTATCAGTTTCACATATTAGTCAAAACAAACAGACAGATAAACCAAAATTTGCAAATAAATCATATCTTAGTATATGTGCGCATGTCTTTCGTTAAAACGGTTATTTTAATGTGACAAACAAGCAAGATATAACTGGGGATATCCCCTCTTATATAGATCACTTGTTAACAGCGCTTAAGAAGTTTCGTGGTCACCATTAAACAAACGAAGTAAAAGTTCATACATTAACAATCATCATCACACTTTAGCGGTTCTTTCCTCAATTCCTGAAAACGTTGTACCTAAACGATGAAACCCGTGTTAAACTGTTATTAAACTCTGACCCAACTGCAAGCTTAGGGATATATTCCAAGATAAGCCAAGTAAATTATTAGTATCAACCTTTAAATCTTGTATCCTAAAATAATATTTATTGAGTAGCTCGGTAGATGTTTCTTACTTTGATTTATGTAATTGCATCTATGATTAAATGCTATGTGAAATTATGTTATTGCAACTTTTTATTCAGTTTAAGTTGAAGTAACACTCTTACATACCATACGGATATGAAATTGTATACAAAATGGGCCTCCTGATGGTGAGTGGTCACCATCACCCATAGATAATGGCGCTGTAAGAAATTTTTCCTTTAACCTAGGAACCTTTCCTTATATCGCCAATGCGCCAGAAATCTTGGGCAGATGTTATGTCCCTTGTACCTGTAGTTACACTGGCTCACTCATCCTTTAAACTGGAACATAAAAATACTGAGTACAGTTGACGGTAAAATATCTGATGAGTGGGTGGTGTAGGTACAACGAGACAAGTGTGTACAATGCCCCACTATCAAGTACATTTCGTATAAACTTCGATGAGAATACATTTTTATGGTGAAATGGCCTCGTTCGCCACCCAGAATTGGTATCAAACGAAGAAATTGCTCACCAATATACAATATAGATACGATATTTTGTGTAAAGGTTATAATAACCCGTTCTAAATTTGAAAATGACATAACTTGGAAGAATTGAAGGTTTCCGAACAGCGAAGTCCTTAACGGTTAACAAAACAAACACGCAAACTTAAATACAAATAAATAAATTATTACAAAAAAAAATTAATAAGCTTATATTTAAATATTCCTTACAGAAGAATATAATATTTGAAGTGAATACATGTTATTCGAAATTTAAATAAATCAATACACACTTCATGACTACGTATAACAAGATTACGTACGTATTTCATATGAATTTCGATTTTATTATTATAGTTCAATCATGTTCGAAGTTTCAATAATTATAGTAAATGAATTATTTGTAAATGAGTTGTTTTAATATAAAATATTGATCATATATACGCAATACAAAAAAGAATTATAAATATCTGTTTTATGATCTGTCCAAAATAGGTTAGACGAAAAAGTTTCTAAAAATTTCTTCTTTCTAAAATTATTTGTGTGATTATAAATAAATTTTAAATAGTGTATCATATAAGTCTTACTTAAAATCTGTGTTTATTTCATAATTAGGTATTAAGTTGAGGTGATTATTAATAAAATTGTAAAATAAAGAGGTTTAATTAAAAATCATGTGCCAATGTAACTGTAGCCATTTTTTTTAGTAATTTTCCTTCTATCGTCTTTGTATTCTAATCTATATTGTAATACTTTGATACTTGTTCTAACTATAATTATATTAATCTGTATTACAATTATAATGCACAATTTTTTTAACAAAAAAGTACACCCTCTAAGGGTATTAAATTGGGGGTAATTTGACACGACTAGGCACTACTTCAGAATTGAAGTGCTATCGAAATCTTGGGACTATCACAGCGTTAATTTCATTTTTTTATACATGTAGTTAAGTTAAGCGTTTACGTGTGTGTGTGTGCGTGTGTGCGTGTGTGTGTGTGGTTGCGTCCCTACCGATGCAACACTTCTATTAAATCAGTGTGTATCTAAAACTAAGTAACCTCGGAGTTTTCTGTCCTATATGTACTATATTTAATTTTTAATTTTAAGAATTTTATTCAACAAAGACGTACAGTCACTTATGTGATAACATAAATTGAAGTAGCAACGTGCAATTCAATTTTTGCAAATTGAAATTGCAATTTTTCGTCATTGCCCATCTATGTATAAATATTAACATATAATAAAGGTATACTTTTAAAAAAACAAACAAACAATCAAAAACAAGACAAACATAAACACAATTTTGCTGAATTCTAGTCCCAATGTTAATGATGGATAATATTATTATTAGTTCAATAAATAATCAGATAATTTTCTTTTAAATGCATGAAATGAGTTAACATTTACACATTTATAATATAACAAAATTTATCTTTACAAAAATATCAATCGCTTCGCAATAGATACTTGACACAAGATTAATAACAATCAAAAATGAAACGAATCAAAATGCAAATTAAATGAAATATTCAAAATCACACACAACTCAGTAAGTAAACCACATAGAGAGATCTTTCAGCATCAAGAACATATCACACATTAATGGAAAAGTTGCAGTCAGATTCCACATCCATACAAACGTTTTGCTTGAAAAATAATAATATACGACAATAGAAAACCCTACAAGGAAATGTATTACCTACTAACGCCGTGCGAGATACCACGGAACTTCATATATAGCTGACTGAGACCGTTTTTGTATGACCCTTATAATGGAACGGCGTGCCGTATCAGCCCTCTTGTAACCTTATGTGCGGTGATAATGATTTTGGTTGGAACAGAATTTCAATCAATACATCAAAATTATGTTTCTAAAACAGACAAAGTTCTAAATAAATTGTGAGTCGATTGTTCATAAGTAAGATAAAAGTGAGTTGAAATTTCTTGAATAATATTCAAATTGTGAACACTGCACTATTTTACTGAACACACTATATGAATTAAACTTCCATTCTCTTGAAAACTCACTTTATTGACTCGCATATAATATTTATATATAAATCATTCGTACAAAACCTCAGCGCGATTTAAATCACTAGTAATTCCATCTATACAATTATATGAGAAATAAAACTGGCAAATGACACAAACTATTTTAAACACAAATACTATACATATTGTTAGGTACTGTAATTATTGGACGCTTTAAAATGTTCTAGTATGCAAGCAAAATACAATGTTGGTTGAGACGCTGACAACTGAAAAAAAACTTAAATAATTTTTAGCTAAATGTATTCTATGCAGTGAAATAAATAAATATTAATAGTAATTCTCTTTGTAAAAGAAAACCGTTGTGTTAGATACATCCCATCGAAACTACCGAAAAATATCAAAACGAATATCAAGTTTGGTGCTCTCAGGGTTAACGGTTAAACGCAAAGACTACAATAAAAATTCACCGTTTGAATTTTTACCAAATTTAAATTTGGAATCACTATTTTTCTATATAACATTTTAAATAAAAAAGTATTAAAGTTATAAATAATAAAAATAATCATGTTAATTACGTTACGAATGTCTTGTTCGTGGACAATGTCAAAATATCGAGCTCCACCGAACAAAAATAAAAAACATGGTAAATAATACCCGAAATTATACAATTTTTTTTCTTATTAAATTTAAATTTGGAACCATTTTTTTACAAAATTTAAACAATATTTAAACAATGCATGATGACCTTGCGGACCATCACGAGGGCGACTAGTGCCATTAATTTTTTCTGACTGTACTGGCCATCTTCGTATTTGGGCTCTACCACTTAATATCAAGTGGAGCGGAGTCATATCATGCATACCCGGTTTGTATAAAAATAAATACATTGCCCTACAATAACTTATACATAGGTTGGACAACATCACATACAGTTGCTCTCATCCCAATGTTAGTAGATAAATCACTTGTGTTATGGAAAATCAAAAGTAACAACGGTACCACAAACACCCAGACTAAAAGATAACATAGAAATCTCCTATCCTCCAATTGCATCATCTATCCCATAGCGTGTGTTCTTTAAGCGTGTGAAGACCAGAGAGCGCTCCCAAGAAGATATTTTCTAGACCAAGATCCCGGATTTTGAAGTAACGATTCCCATTTTCATTCAATAAATATTGGACAGTATCACATGTATTACTCTGATCACAATGTGAGTAGCGAAAGCACTTGTGTTATGGAAAATCAGAATCACAACGGTACCACAAACACCCAGACTCAAGACAACTTAGAAAACTAATGAACATGTTCTGCATCGACTCGAAATTGAACCCGGGACATCGGGGTGTGCCCATTAAAACCGGTGCACACACTACTCGGCCGCGGAGGTCGTCAGATAGGTAGATAGGTGTATACATACTTTACAAGCCTATGGATAATTAACACGACAATGCAATCACCGGTCGCCATCGAGCTAATCTGATAATCTGGTGTATTTGTAACGTGTGTAATAATTATTTCAAATATTGTAATAAATTATTTCAATATTAAAAATCCATCAATAAAGTATTACCTGCTAGTTATTAAAAATTTTCATTAAATGTAATAAAGAGTGAAGCAATAAAATTGAATTACATATAAAAATGCTTAATACATATTATCAAGCTTTATTAAATTTAAAAAATACTGTTCTATTAGTAGCACGATATAAGACCCCACAATGAAAAGGCTTGAAGAAGAAATTATGTTTACAATAATTATAAAAAGATTTGTTCGGGAAACACAAAAAATTTATTATCACATGAAGTGAAGGAAAATAAAAAAAGTAAGTCACAATATATACATAACTTATCACAAAAATACATGTAGCGGTCTTATGATGACGTCGGCGTATTCTACATACATGTATAATAATTGTAATTAAGTAACATGACTGTATTTTTAAATGTTGAAAAAGATTTACTACTGAGTTTCTTGCCGGTTCTTCTCAGTAGAATCTACTTACAGAACCGGTGGTAGCTTAACTTATTATAGTTATTAAATAAAGATTTAAAAGTGCTTGTAAAAGCCTACTTGAATAAAGTTAATTATAAAATTGATTGTTAAAATGTATGTTTATTAAGATTTTTAATCATCATTAATACATTACACAAAGTAAAAAAAGCTCCTCATATTTATATTAATCTCAAGCCGTTTAATACTTCGTTGCTTGTCGGAAATAAATAAATTAAACAAGATTTTCATATCACACTAATATTATATAAAATTATACGAACCGAGTGTTCATTGAAATAAATAGTTGACTATAACAATTCCAGATAAAGTAAGTCGCATTAACGAAGCGATTGGGAGAGGTGCAGGTGTGTGAAATCACTGGAGGCTCGTAGCTAGACGTGGGTTCCTGTGAGAGGTTGCGTCTATTTCAACTAAACATTTAGTAACAGCCGGTATATTTACTTGGTGGTAGGGCTTTGTGTAAGCTGGGTAGTATCAGATATTCTATCGCCAAACAACAATACTTGGTACTGTTGTGTTGCGGTTTAAAGTAGTACGTAGGTCTTAGTTGAGTGAGCCAGTGTAACTACAAGCACAAGTGATATAACATCTTAGTTTCCAAAGTTGGTGGCGCATTGGCGATGAAAGGAACGTTTCATGTTTCTGACAGGGCCATTATCAATGGGCAGTGGTGACCACTTACCATCAGGTGGCCTATATGCTCGTCCGCCAACCAAAGGTATAAAAATAAAACCAAAATTGGGCAAATCTCTCCTCATAAAATGTCACGACTTGTACTTGCACAATGATTCCTCACAAAACATTGTGAGGAATTATTGGTACATGTGCCATGTGTTTGCCTGATGAGTTGAACTATGTAGTAATTTGAACTCAGCATCAGGCAAAAGGAAAATAACAGCCTATCTCCCAAAATTGAGGGTACCTACATTGGCGATGTAAGGTAAATGTAAGTCTTACAGCACTAATAAACGGTCCGATAACCACTTAATGTGCATCCAACTACCCTTGCTAAAAAAAAAATTCGATTACTGCTAAAAACTTGTAAAATCTCGTGTAAATTTTTTGATGACTTTGAGAAATATAATGTATATACCAACTAACAGAAACGAGCAACTATTTCAGTAGAAACGCGCCTTAATGTTCGCTAAAGTTTCAAATGTTACTTTTGTTTTAAGTGGAAAATGCAACGTTTAAAAACAGGACAAAAATGAAATTAAAAACGTGACGTAAAAAACCATTAATTTTTTAACGCATCTCTTAAAACATTTCAAATTTGGTATTCCAGTTTTAAATATACGTTTTGAACATTACGTTTTAGTTACTCGTGTTTTAACGGAGATACAGCTGAATAAAATGAATCATGAATTATTTTTTATGAAATCCATTTAATAAATAAAATTGCACTACTATTACAGATAATATTTAGGAAAAAATGTAGTATAAAAGCAATAAAATGCGCAAAAAGTGGCAATAATTCATAATTTATTTAAAAAAAATTAACGTCCCATATCCCAAAGTGTAAGAAATCAATTCAGTGACATCGAAATCATTGAGAAATATTCTGCTAAACTATTTTTAATTTTAAGCGGCTTGTCTTATGTACGAGGACGCGTAAATCGTCATGGGCACCGGCGGGTCACACATACACCCACTCTCCAGCTACATGTGGGAGAAACGCGCAAAAAGAATTATTTTCTGGCAAGAAATAAAAGTTAGGAGTATCTTAATATGAATTTGAACCTTACGAAGTCTGGGCCGGCAATCAGTAAATTTACAATCAATTCAAACGGAGAAAGCTGAACATAATTCATAAAATAACTAAAGTAGACCATTTGCCATATTCTCCAACCGGCTTTCGCCGGTGGTTTTTCCGAACCGATACGACCTTCAAGAAAAGAGCGTACACTTAAAGGCCAGCAACGCACCTGTAAGCTTCCTTATGTTGCAGATGTCCATGGGCGGTGGTAGTCATTTTCCATCAGGTGAGCTTCCTGCTCGTTTGCCAACTATCACATTAAAAAAAGTTGATTACAGGTCTCCCAAGATGCTTAAATGTCTGTATGGGCGCTAATGACAGGACTGTAGGTTCGACAACGCAGAGAAGTCAAACGGCATCTTCAAACTTGGTCTGATGTGGAGTCCTTGTAAGATCCTCAGAGTAGGTACTTTCTACTTATCGGCTATTCTTCTGCCAAACAACAATACTAGGACATATAGGAATATTGTTATCTTTTGAAGGATGAGTGAACCCGTGTCACACACAAGGGACATAATATTCTCAATGTTAGTGGTGCATTGGCGATATAAAAAATGCTTAATATAACCTACAGCTCCGGTCTTTGGGAGGGTATGATTACATACAGTCAAGCAAAAAAATATGATTATTCCGAGCACACATACACATATTATTTTAAAATTACTTTTCCCGACAGGTCATACAAGCAATATATATTGTACTAACGACCAGTCCCGGCCACTCACAGATACTTTTAGAATCTTCTAAAATTATCTGTGTTTCATTACTATATTGTTTTTGTATTATATACAAAAACCTTCCTCTCGAATTACTCTATCTATTAAAATAAACCACAGCAAAATTCGTTCCGTACTTTTAAAGATTTAAGCATACAAAGGGATATAGGGAGAGAGAACGCGACTTTGTTTTATACTATGTAGTGATGAGAAATCATTTTTCTTTTACAAAGAATAAATTCAATATCAATATTCGTAATAATAGAATAATTTCTCGCGATATTTTTGTTTCTCACACAATAAGTATTCGACCATATCTATGAAATTCATACCTTCGTAGAAATGTAATAATTGAGGTCAACGGATCTCGACGTGACCAGAATGAAACATATAACCTGTTCTTTATTAAAAACCTTTATTGATGGAATATCTACACAACTGCCTCAATAGTTATGTGGTCAGCTAATACGCCTGTGGATTCCGTAGGTTCTTATTCGTACTAGTAATACAGTAGGTAATGCGAAAATTAAGGAATATCACGTACTTTTACTATGCAATATTTGAGGAGACAACATTCGTACTTCACTTGTTTTTATGTTTTTAAATATGCTGCATATTAAATAATATTTCGGTTTTCAAATGAAAAAAAAAAAACATATCCTTCAATTTTAGGCACGTCAATTAGTCATTTTGAATTGGATTAAATTAAGTAACCAAGTAAAACCTTATAAATATGCAGCAGCTAGACCTTTGCCTTTCAAATTCTTCTCATTAACTCGAGATAGCCTTATCTTCAGTAAATGATAATAATTTGAAACTTACCCAACTACGTGGCTCGTCAAATTTCAAGTAAGACTTTTTAATATAGTTCAATTACACTTTGTAATTTCATAAATATAACATGAAACAATACAATACTTGTCGTTGACTACGGATTCGCTAATGTTTTATGTCCTTCTTTGGAGTTTAAACTTCATAACCAATTTCCTTGTAATAGATTCAGAGAAAACATTTCGTGTAGAAATTGGTAAAACATATAAAATTGCATTTTTTTTTAAAAACATCGCATTATCAAGCAATATATTTCATAAATATTCCCGGAATAATTAGAAAAAAAAGTACATTTAAATTAAAACAAGGCACAAATGGAAGCTACGTTTAAAAGCACTAAAAGCTTCTGTCGCTTATAACTTTCAATTCCTTTCATAACGATTTAATGCATGTTTAAAACCGCACTCTTAGTTGCTAGTTCCATATTCAAATTACAGAGTGAATGAATTAAAAGTTCGCTCATTCACCTTCCAACTAATTTCTTTCCAAAGAGTTACATTACGAAGTTAAAGTTGTATGGAATCAGTAAACAGACTAATGTCTTAGTGAATTAGAGTATAATGGCGTCTTTTGTAAAGGATAATGTATTGTATATATTTAAAAGAAAAATATATGTCATTTGCTTAAAAACTTTATAATTGTATTTACAGTATAATATACTTAAAGTTGTACGCGAATATGAGTTCTATAGTTAAATTTAATAAAATTCCGCAGACATTCTTAACTTTGCCTTTTCGTAAATTTAAATCGTATATAAAAAATACATTGGTAAAAAGGCATATTATTCGATAAAAGATCTATAAAAGATGATAAAAAAGCGTGGAGTTAATACCTGTTGACTTCCAAGCAGGATATATTAATTTAAATAATTGTATTTAACGAACTTGACTTTGTATTTTTTAAATGTCGAAAAAGAGTAACTAGTGCGTTTATTTTCGTTTCTTCTCGGTAGAATCTACTTTCCGAACTGGTAGCTTCACTTAATTGACGATTGAATGACGATTCAAAAGTGCTTGTAAAAGTCTACTCGAATAAAGTTTATTTTGATATTGATTTAAAAACAGTGAGTGACTAAAACTACTAAAGACATTTTTCCATTATGGTATAAAGATGACTCGAAGGAAATGGTGAATCTCAACCGTGTGCTGAAAGCAGCTAATAGTGAGCTTTCTCTAGGTGGAGTGATGATCGATGTATTTCCAGTGGTACGTTTGACAATATTTCTTCCTTGTGCATGCTTGCATGTAAGGGGACGTTCATAGCAGACCTTACTTGGGTTTGGATTTACCGATTTCATGGGCCACTTTCCCAGGTATGATACACGATAAGCCTGTACACAATATAACATAAAAAAATCCTATGGTTGGTGCAATATAATTGGCATGAACCAGTCTATTTTATTATAAAACCTGTGAATTTTATTGAATGAAAACTTTCATTATACTTCTACGTATCAGTTGAATTTGTCTCTGAATTGATGACATGATCAATAATTTTCTTCAAAGTATTCTTGTAGTAAAAAAGGGACATACAACAGTCTGCTATTAGTTAAACAAGATATTATTATGCAAAATTCTTAAAAGCAATTGAATTTTGAAAACCTAGGAAAAAGTATAAAAATACTAAAATGTCTGATTTATATATTCTATTTTTCCTTTCATATTACAATAATTGTTCTTAGTCTAATTCTCTCACTGCTAGACATCTTCAGATCACCGTCAGATCTTAACACCTTACTGTGTTACTGTTCTCTACCAAATATACCATAAGCTGTACAAACAAATTAAACACTTAACAAACAAATTAACCCGGCATCTTCAGTTAAAATTCCCCTATAACAGCCATATTATTTTGGTCCATTAAATTAAAATAAAATATATGGTGCTAGATAATCTAGTAACAACTCTGCATTAAAATAAATGCATTTAAAAATTCGAATACTTCATTTACTTAAATTTCATGGATTCGTATTCATATTACTGTCGTATAACAATATCAACTGAGCTTAGTAACCGTAACAGTTTAAGTCAGACTTGGTAAGGAAGCCATGCGGCGCAGGTGTCTCCAATTGCCAGGGGAAATAGCCAGTGGACGCAAGATGAAAGCCGATAAGATATCTACATCTACAACTACATCTGACTATGAAGATTATCCCACTATAATA
This sequence comes from Vanessa cardui, assembly GCF_905220365.1. Taxonomy (NCBI): domain Eukaryota; kingdom Metazoa; phylum Arthropoda; class Insecta; order Lepidoptera; family Nymphalidae; genus Vanessa; species Vanessa cardui. Next base: position 3,505,699 of record NC_061144.1, on the reverse strand, counting down.
GACATTTCCATCTCTCCTTGATCTTTTCGAACGGCTACGGCTAAAATAAATGACTTAGAAATATTACATTCAAAAATCAATTTAAGGCTCAAATTAAATTTGTTACAACATTCTATTAATGTATTAATTTGTATGCTAATTGGAACGATTTCGAAAAACAATTATCTTTTAAATATGTTATTGGTTTTATGGAAATTGAAATGAATTAATAGAAATTATATAAAATTGATGTATCTACGAATAAAAAAAACTCTAAACGAAAAGTTTCATAACCTATGAAACTTTGTGCGAACTTGCATATGCTATATTTTGTCTATTAAATAAGACACGTAAAAGTACTTCTCTTTAAAAAATGACATATTTTTATAGACATCAATCCAGCCACTTTACTTAAATATAAATTCGAATACAAATTAGTAGTAGTATTGATAGAGTAGTCTGTTTTGTCCCATCATTATAAGTCCAGCGATTCCAAAGATTAGTCGTAGCAACTGTTTGTTTGTTACAGTTAGACAAACTAAAATTGGAAGATATTTTTTTTGGTATATGTACCGTGTATGCATATAATATAATATGCAATAAGTAAAAAGAGGTTATTAAACGACTTCAAAAAAGGAGTGTTCTCAATTCGACCGTATATATATATATATATATATATATATATATATATATATATTTATGTTTGTGCGCCAATTACTTACATTTATGAAACGTTTTTATGATTTTTTTTTTAGTTAGATAAAATATACTCCTGGAATGGTACCATGATAAGGATATCAGGGTCTGATGATAGGCTCCTGGAGAAATCGAGGGGAACCCCCAAATTTTATCGACACATGTACCGCGTTATATATATTTGCTGAAGTTATATTGGCATTTGCTTCTGGCAATTATAATGTTACGCTGCTGAGCTGATGATGGAAGGTGTAAGTCCTCAGTTACTAGGAGTTAGGAAATTGTTCTTTCAACATTAATATATGGATTTAAACTCATCTCCGTAGCTTTTATTTTATATTACAAATATACACTCAAATTTTATTATATGTATAGATAATATTTGACGTTAACATTGTACATTATATTATGTAGCCGTTGAGTTTCTCAACATAGTTTTCAAAGGAGTACCCGATCTGTATATAGACGACTTTATTTGTAAATAGTTACTTTAACCGGGGTTTGTTTCACTAAGATGTGTAAACTTATGTTGTTTGACTAATCTATATAGCGAGTAAGTCTTTGAGCCCCGACATTAATACTCTATCAAGCTGTAGTACTTTTTATGGATGTGCATGTGATTTACTTATCAAATTCTTGGTGGTAGGGCTTTGTGCAAGCCCGTCTGGGTAGGTACCACCCACTCATCAGTTATTCTTCCGCCAAATAACAGTACTCAGTATTGTTGTGTTCCGGTTTGAAGGGTGAGTGAGCCAGTGTAAATACAGGCACATGGGACATAACATCTTAGTTCCCAAGGTTGGGTACATTGACGATGTAAGGAATAGTTAATATTTTTTTACAGCGTCATTGCCTATGGGTGATGGTGATCACTTACCAGGTGGCCCATATGCTCGTCCGCCAACCTATAACATAAAAAAGTCAAAAATGTTCATTCAATATAGAACTGATTATACCCTTTCTTATTTATGTTCAAAAATCTTTTTTCGTTCGGAATTTAACACCTCAGACCAGAAAAGTACCGATAAACGAAACACAGTCGGATATATATATGACGGCGTCTTCGATAGATCAGTGACCTCGTCATTGGTAGGTACTGGTCTGGTACAGGGTTCATTGCGTCGGTCTCAGGTAATTTAGTACAACGATACAGTATGACAATTTTGACAATTCCTGTATTGTATACAGCAACAAATTATAAAGTAGGTACATCATTTCAGCAGTAATTATCACAGTTGCGCAAACCTACGGTCCCGTTTGGAAGGCCCTGTATCTCTCCTTCTAATAATATTTAGCTTCCGACTCGTCGCTCTCAAAAATAATTAATAGATTGTCTCAGTTGTTCCTTCAAATGATTCCGATCACGTGACTCCTCATGTCACGGCGTTCACATCTCTCAGATACAACAAAATCATCTAAGTTAATTATTATTCGTAATCGACGACAAATATATTTATTTTTATTGATATCTCTTAATCAATCGATCGATCATCATAGTTTTCATGGTTGCTTGTACATTGGTGATGCCAGGATTGGTTCTATACATCGACATCAGGGGTGTTCTGACTTGATATAAAGCTACAGATTCCAAATTTCTGGAATCAAATACGAGGTCGGCCGATAGAGAGTTCTTATCGGAATTTAACGGGTTTTTTCTTCGAAAAAAATTCAGTAACAGTTCTAATTTTGAAAGTTGGTAGTGTGTACGAGTACAACCTGGTGCCTCGAAAAGTAAGTAAAGCTGATGTTCTTTAAACGTGTTAGAATACAATCAGAAAGAATTCAGGCGCACTTATTACCATCTGGTCTGATTTGCCGGTCCATCGGATTATGTGCAACGGAATATTTAGTACATCTAGGTTACTAGTTCACGATTTTATGTCTTGGGTAGTCACTCTTGAGATTGGATGCTGTGACCGAAATCACATAATTATCATCAACGGTTTGAAGCAACATAAGCACTCGTAAAACAGCAGGTCCATACTTAATCAAGTAAAGTAAAGTAACAGCCTTTACATTTCCCACTGCTGAGATAAGGCCTCCTCTTCCATTAAGGAGAGGGTATGGAACATATTCTACCACGCTGATCCAATGCGGGTTGGTGGAATGCACATTTAGCAGAATTTCTATGAAATTAGACACATGCAGGTTTCCTCGCTATGTTTTTCTTCACCGCCAAGCTCCAGATGAATTATAAACACAAATCAAGCACATATATATATATATATATATATATATATATATATATATATATATATATATATATATATATATATATATATATATATATATATATATATATATATATATATATATATATATATATATATATATATATATATATATATATATATATATATATATATATAGTGGTGCTTGCCCGTGTTTGAAACCGCAAACATCGGTTAAGATGTACGCGTTCTAACCACTGGGCCATCTCAGTTCTCTTAATCATATAAATTAAAAAAATAATTAAATATCATATATTCACCGTCTTTAATCTAAAAACTAGACGCTCCCACTAATCTCCGCCACGCCAAGATATATCGTGTCCTTTTTTTTCTATGAACATTATTGGAACGCTTAATGTAAATAATTCTTATGTAAGAAAATACAATAAGAAACGAATCAGAATCAGTGAAGTGTAATTTATTCCTTTAAGAAAAGTCTACATTTAGTATCTATATTCTTACCCTCTTACTTTGTCTTTTATAAATAAAAGTCTCCGCTACGGTAGATTTGCATTTTATTAATCTCTCAATTGCCTGAGACAATATAAAAAACCGACTGTCGTTGGAAATTAGATCGTGTTTCAGATTGCTGAAAGAAAATTGTATTGATTAAATTTGTCATTATGTTCGTGTAATGAAAGTACCGTTTGACTCGCGATCGTTTCAAGCCTTTTGAAACTTAAATAAACTTTATTTTACTCTTATTTGTTTCATAATTAGCCCGAGAAAAGTTGTCTAACAAAAAATTGGAACCATTGATACGCTTAATTTGGAATATATTAAAAACAAAGTTCTCATCTACAAATTTCAAGCATTGGACGTTATCTTGAAAAACACGGTTTTGGAAAAATTCGGACTAGAGAGGAATGCGGACGTGAGATCTTGTCTCCCGTATGAGGAGAGCTTAGCCAAACCAAGAACGGAGCTCAAACCGGAAGGTTCCGAAGTTGTGTTACATCGACATGATCTCGTAGCCTCACTGATCCGTGTCAAGATAACCCTAGCAGTGATTTTAAATGGGAAGAAATCTCACATAGTTCCATTACCCATAGAAGCCTGACGTAAAATGTTATTGACTTAAAATCTGTAGATCCTCAGTTTCTATATAATTAATAACTTGACGACCTCCATGGTCGAGTGGTGTGTACACCGGTTTTCATGGGTACGCCACTCTGAGGTCCCGGGTTCGATTCCCGGCCGAGTCGATGTAGATTATCATTAGTTTTCTATGTTGTCTTGGGTCTGGGTGTCTGTGGTACCGTCGTTACTTCTGATTTACATAACACAAGTGCTTCAGCTACTTACATTGGGATCAGAGTAATGTATGTGATGTTGTCTTATATTATCTATACTTATAATAAATCTGTAGGAATGTCAATTCTGTACATGAAATATTTTTCCAAAATAACTATCAGGGGGTGATCAGGGGTCGATACTTAAAAAGTAGTAGTCAGTAAAATTTTTGTCTGTCTGTCTGTCTGTCTGTCTGTATAACCGTTATAGAAACAAAAATTAATCGACGGATTTTAACGGAACTTGGTACCATTATTTTTCATACTCCTGAGCTGGTTATAGTATACTTTTCATCACGCTACAATCAATAGCAGCAGAGCAGTGATTTTAATCTTCCGTCGCGTGTACAACCTTAATGGTTAAAGGTACACAGAAACCATGTATGACGGAAATTTTCTTCTTAAAATTATATAAAAAATGTCCTATACAGCATATGTCTATCTTTTATGGTTGAATCACAATAACAAGTGTCACTCCCAATAGCTTAGGATTTCGAAGCTTTCTGATTATATTTGCCTACGTTTATAACACTCTCAATTATCCCAAATTAAAAAGGTAACAGTATTGACTATATAATAAAAAAGAATCATAGAAATCGGTATAGAAACACCAAAGTTATACATAAAATCCGCTAATAATAAAGCTATCGCACTTAGTACCAAATCTATACTACTATATAAATCTCTTGAATCTGTCTGTACACTTTTTTTTGTCGTAATTTGTCATAAGTGTGTAATCTTTTTATGATTAAATAACATCACATCACATTTTTACCATTTTTGATTTTTTTCTGTATGTATGTTCTGCTCTAGCAGAGTCTTAACTCGAGAACAGCTCCACCGATCTTTATAAAAATTGGTATACAGGAAAAACATGTGTTTGGGCAAATCGTAGGATATCTATATATACAAAAGTGGATGTGTTTGTATATCTGTCATCGATAAACTCAGAAACTATTGATCGATCATTATGAAAATTGGTATGTATATCTATTGTTTTATGGAGAAAGTGATTGTGCTATCCCCATTGATGTTACTCGCCACCAGGTGGCGCTGCGATTTAAAGATTTCTACACCGTTCAACCGATTGTCATGAAAATAATAAACGTACAAGTATTTTTTAATGGAGAAAGTGATTATTTTATCAATATCATTAAAAATAACCAACAGATGGCCCTTATGTGTATCACGATGCACCGATATGTCTATACCGATCAACCGATAACTATAAAAAATGAAATAAAAATAACAACTTAATTTCTGTCATATGTCAATAAGCATAAAAAAATCACAACAATAATAATTGTCATTTTAAAATAAAATTATAAATTACATACACGGGAAGAAGTTATTAGCTGTTTTGTAAGTATACTCATAACTCCAATAACAATGAATCTTTAGTATAAAATGTAAACGTAAGACAAACAGCCAAAAAAACAACTACAAAAGAAACAAAAGATTGGAACATCAACAATATATGCGCAGCGTCATCCAAAAGAGCTAAGGAAACAACACACCAACAAGAATTACGTTTAGAAACAAATAGAATCTGAATTTCTACTTTGAGAGCTGCCAAAATATTTAGTCAACGTAATGATCAAGTTCCAGATCTTTGAACAAGCATCTTCATCAAGAGATACTGTAAAACCTGACGAGCGAGCCCAATGACTGGATGATGAACGAATAAAATAGACTAAGGCAAGATCTAGAACCAATATCAATAACTCTGCCTTCAATTACGATATTGGTTATGATAACAAGATGCATCCCAATGTGATCATTAGTTCAATGAATATAGTATGTCCATATTGTCACGCTATGATGTTTAAAATAAACTGCTGATATGTGCTACTCTACTGGCAAAATGTATTTTGAACCACCAGAACCTCTTCTTATCTACGTTACGGGAACTATTAAGGAGTCTAAATATTTCCTTTAGTACATTAGAAATTACAATTAATGCTTTCAAATGACATCATTTGGAGCAACAAATATTGTACAATACAATAATTTCGCGCCTTCGTTTAAAGTATTATATGTATCTTATGATTGGTTCACTTCTTCCAGTATCTAAATCAAATCAACAGTTTCTGGATATTTATTTCATGAACAACATAGAAAAAGATGGATCTTCGATGCACGTTCAGTACCACAACTAATCGAGAAATCATCGCTAAATTTAGGACTATGCTTTATGAAAATAATTGTTTAGATTTTAAAACTACTCTAGAAGGTTAAACAAAAAATTATGATGAAACATACAAACAACATGAAACGCGTTTTAATGCCCCCATAGCTCCTGAAGTCACAGCTGTAATTGTCGGTACAGAAATTACAAAACTAGGTATTGTTATCACTAAGCAACAGAAAAACAATCAAGGTGTCGCTGAAACAACAAACAATCGTATGACAATTATTACGATTATCCAATTATGTTTATGCTAGCAGAAGATGGATATCAACTCGGACTGTATCAAAATAATCTCACGACAGGCTCCGTGAGATCGAAGAGTTAGTTGTATGGATTTTTATGCGTATCGTATAATGATTAGAGATTATCAATCTAACCATATTCTGAAGTGTCGTCAACTGTTTTAACCATTAATTGTTGACATGTACGCTATAGTCGAGAACGAACAATTAAACTACATTCGATACAACCAATCAAAATTTCGAGCCAAAGAGTACATTTATTTACGAGATACAATATCGAATGATAAAGTATCTGCTGATATTGGACAAAGATCTTCGTACAGTGAAAGTCCAAAACATATGCACGAATATGCTCAGGATGCTTTGACGTACGTTCGAAAGTATTGACAAGGTTGTAAATGTAATAACATCGATATTTTATAAAACCGGATAAAAGTGGACGTGTTGGTGTGATGCAAACTTTTGCAGACTATAGAAATTTAGTCAAAATTTTCATCGTACCATCTTTACATCGAGATTACACAAACGAAAACATTTTCATGAATCATACGTTTCCGGATTCAACAAAAAGGAGATGTGATCTTGACAAATAAGTGTATAGGTGTCATGACCAATCTGCAGCCTATCGAGAACATCATTGAAGAAGATGAAATAGATGGCGAATATTAAATGAGATATTTTTTAAGTATTTGACTAGATCTCGCTCGCGCATGTTTCCTGATTTGTTTCTTTATTATTTGTACATTGTTGATGATCAGTAATTAATTACATAATGAAAAAAATTAAAGAATATTTATCTGCGACTAATGCCCAGCGAAGCGGGCGGGTATAGCTAGTATATTAATATTAATAATACCGATTAATATTAAATTAGGCCTACGAGTTATCAACAGTGCTCAAAATCAGCGGAATATATTTCATCAACATGAACTTGTGAATATACAAACAAAAGACATTAAAAACTGTAGCTCCCAATAGATCAAGGGAGATGCAACAACAGCTGATCCGATAACATCTTCCTTTTTTAAAGTCGGTTAAAAAGACTAAGACGTTCTTAACCTAATGAACCGTACGCTGGCAACGGGGAGATAGTGCACGTACAAGACACGTAGAAAATTTTCCCCTTGTTAGCTTTTATAAGTAAATTTAATAGATACTTTTTTCTTATTTCAAGAACAAATTGCTTCAAATATACGTATATATTTATTAATGTCATGTGATATGATGACTGTATAATATTAAAACCTCCGTGGTCGAATAGTGTGTACACCACTTCGAGGTCTCGGGTTCCATTCCCGGCCGAGTCGATGTAGAAAAAGTTCATTAATTTTCTATGTTGTCTTAGCTCTGAGTGATTGTGGTACCGTCGTTACTTCTAATATTCCAAAGCACAAGTTCTTCAGCTACTAACTATGGGATAAGAGTAATTTTATGTGATGCTGTCCAACCTACGTATAAGTTATTTTAGGGCAATATATTTATTTTATACAAACCGAGTATGCATTATATGACTCCGTTCCACTTGATATTAAGTGGTATAGTCCAAATATGACGATGGCCAGTACAGTCAGAGAGAATGAACGGCACTAGTCGCCCTCGTAATGGCCCGCGTTTGAGTTTGAGTTTGATACTGTCCAATATTTATTGAATGGAATCGTAACCTCAAAATCCGGGCTCTTGGTCTTCAAAACTTCTTCTTGGGAGGGGTCTCTGGTCTTCACACACTTAAAAGTCACCCGCTAAGGTATAGGTGATGCAATTGAAGGACAGGAGAATGATAATGAGTTCGTTATACTGGCAAACTTTTTAACGTGGCGCACTCACAATGCACACTTCAAAATCATACCATAGATAATGTTATTATAAGTGAAGGTAGAGGACTGTCAATGCCAATTATGCAAAGGATGATCAATAATGTAAGCACCATTAATAATTATTCATATAATCCCTAATCACCAAAAAAATATGTAAGTAGTTACACTGACTCGCTCATCTTTCAAACTGGAACAGGACAATATTATAGATGATAAAAAAGCGTGGAGTATAATACCTGTTGACTTCCAAGCAGGATATATTAATTTAAATAATTATATTAGCTAACATGACTTTGTATTTTTTAAACGTTGAAAAAAAGTAACTACCGAGTTTCTTCTCGGTAGAGTCTACTTTCCGAACCGGTGAAAGCTACACTTAATTGTAAAATGACGATTCAAAAGTGCTTGTAAAACCCTACTTGAATAAAGTATTTTTTTTATTTTGATTTTGATTGGTTATAGCTATCTGGAGATTTAATAAATAACGAAAGATTACCAGGGATGCAAGCATTAATTAATGAAATAATAAATGGTACTCAATAAAATGTTATACCAAAACTAAGAGTACTGGATATATGCATCTTGATGATACTATTTTTCAGAAAATTTCTGAACACATAGCTGAATTAGTACCTATGAGAAGAACATATGTATAGAACGCCCTTAATTTTAACAATGTTACAAATTCCTTTTAGTATATTACAAACTAGGACACAACTATTGCAAGTGAGCTAGTCACATTTTATTCGTCAGCTCGTATATAAGCGAGTTTAATATAATCATTTAGCAACCTTTAACAGCTTTTACCGCGCTTGCAACGCTTGAAACGCTTTTCCAGAAACACAATACTGATTACGTATATATAAATTACGTTGACGTTTAATTTTATTTTATAAAATACATATATATTGTTGGAAAAAGAAATCACAAAAATAAATTTAAATAATATTATAAAAAACTTTAAAGAAGAAAGAGACCCAAAAAAAGAAAAAGGGAGGGAAAGAAAAAAAGAATCAAATGTTTACAAGCACTTTTGAATCGTCATTGAACAAACATATTGATCGAAGCTACCACCTTTTCGGAAAGCAGATACTACCGAGAATCCGGCAAGAAATCATGCAATTTTTTTTCAACATTTAAAAATATAAAGTAATGAAAGTTAGATTAAGTATGTAATATATCCCGCTTGGTAGTCAACAAGTATTAATTCCACGCTTTTTTATCATCTTGTATTGAATAATATTTTATAAATAATGAATAATATTTTGCCCTCTTTATTATTATTTATTAAAGATTGCATAAAGAGTTCACAACATTTTTTTCCTTGCATGTCGATTTCCCGTTCAGTCAAGTGTAATCCGCGTTAAAGAACTTCGTTCCAATAAATAATGCGTAATGAGAAAGACGGAAGTATAGCAGTTCAAAATATCTACGATCAACTTAAGCTCGTTAAGCCGCTGTTTTGTCTCAACTGATCGCCCACTTTATCTTGATCCTCTAACAGTATCGATGGGGGAAAAAAGTAACCTTCTTACAATGGTTATTCAATGTGTATTATGTATATTTCTTATAACAACAAAAACCACAGCCTGTAAATTTCCCACTGCTGGGCTAAGAGCTCTCCTTTTGAGGAGAAAATTAGGAGCATATTCCACCTCGCTGCTCCAATGTGGGTTGGTGAATTCACTTGTGGTAAAATTTAGTTTAAATTAGACACATATGTCAGACAGGTTTCCTCGTGATGTTTTCCTTCACCGCCGAGCTCGAGATGAGATAAATACAAATTATGCACGTGAAAATTAAGTGGTGCTTGCCTGGGTTTGAATTCGTGTAATCTACGCGTCCTAACCAAACGGGCCATCACTTTTATTAATATAGTTGTTATATAATTAATCAATTAGTATAAAGTTATTCTAAGTGTAAAATAGGGACTCTATTCCTACCGATTCTTCCATTCTCAGAATCCGACCATTGAATTTGGTACCGCACTACCACTACCTACTGCTGAGAGTAGAGCTTCGTGCAAGACCGTCTGGGTACCATCCATTCATCACTTAAATACCATACAGCAATACTTAAATCTGTTTTATGTATGGTTGTATTGCTGCTACGTTTGTTTTGGTTGAAAAGGTAGATTAATCTATTTATTATTTACCATCGTGTGAACCATTTTTCATACACATAATAACAACATAGAAAAAAAACTAGTAATCGTAATATAAAATACCAATTTTTGTTTTCTTCTTATTTTTGTGGTAAATTGAAAATATTTATGAACATAATTTATCTTCAATTTATCATTTATCTAAGCTCCGTGTACATGCAAGGTCTAAGGCGCGTTGAAGTTTAATTAGTTTAGTTCTCAACGGAGCCCATTGTTCTACTCAACGATTAAGGGACTAATTCTAAACATACTAAGCGCATGAAATGGCAATCACATCCACTTAGGCATTTTGTACGACCTACTTAATTGAGTTCGTGTAAATGTTCATTCATTTCTTATAAATTTATTAGTAGTTATATTCAGAAATTTCATCTGCATTTATTCGGATTATACCATATGCAGAGTCGAGTGTCAAGGGGTTAGAAAGCGTGCATCTTAACCGTTGATTGCGGGTTCAAACCCAAGCAAGCACCATTGGACTTCAGTGTGCTTAATTTGGATTTTTAATACATTTCATGCTCGACGGTGAAGGGAAACATTGAAACCTGCATATGTCTAATTCCAATTAAATTCAAAAATTGAAATTGTGTCCTTTACGCTCTTGGAGTAGGGTGGTGGTATTAGCTAGTGACTTTCTCGCCAGAGGCAGAAGACCTTACAAGTAGTTTGAGACTAATAGATTGTTGCTTAATATATAAACCTATTTTGAACCTAGTATTATTGTTGATCGTCCTTTATGATTAATTGGCACCTTAAGAGCGTAGCATTCAGATTCACACGCATACACATTCTTAAATATTTTAATTGAAAACCTATGGCAAAATAAAAAGTGTTTGCATATTTACACACATAAAAGTAGTATTCGGGCGTTCATATGTTCAAAATATGATGAATTTCCTCAATTTGATATACGCATAGACTCTGTTTGTAAATTATTTTGTATATATCTCAGAAACGAAAGGAAATATTCCTCGCATTTCATAAATTTATTGAACTTCGTTGAAACTTAAATATTAATATATGCTGCATACTCATATAAATATTTATACCTTGTAACGTTCATATTTTTCCATTTTGAAGTTTAAGTGCGTGAAAATTCTTTGCTTGTTTATTTTTAACATTTTCACATTTACGTGGTTATTTAAAACACAAATACAAATGATTAAGATTAAGAGCTGAGATGGCCCAGTGGTTAGAACGCGTGCATCTTAACCGATGATTGCGGGTTCAAACACAGGCAAGCACCACTATGTATATATGTATATATGTGCTTAATTTGTGTTTATAATTCATCTCGTGCTCGGCGGTGAAGGAAAACATCGTGAGGAAACCTGCATGTGTCTAATTTCATCGAAATTCTGCCACATGTTTATTCCACCAACCCGCATTGGAACAGCGTGGTGGAATATGCTCCAAACCCTCTACTTAATGGAAGAGGAGGCCTTATCTCAGCAGTGGGAAATGTACAGGCTGTTACTTTACTTTACTTTTACTTTTACAAACGATTAAATATTTATTATGAATATTGTCAATATTTACGTAAAGGTAGGATCCAATCTGGGTAGGTAGGGTGCATTGGTGGCTTTGATTATTGGTTTTTTAAGAAATCCATCCGACTGCCCATTTAGCATACCGCTAGCTAATATAACACAATAATAATAATTGATGCCGTTGTTACGTAGTTAAGATCGCGCTTTCTTGGTATCTAAAGAACATAATCCACTTAAATGTCACCACAATCTTCCATGATGTCTGGATATTCAGTTTCTTTAAAAGTATTTTCCTCTCTAACTCGGAGTGACAGGGCTTTGTCCGGCACAACCCGCCGCTATATAATTTGTACGGAAAAATGTTCCTTTGTTTTCACCCTGTATTCATTTCGGCTATGTGTTTCAGATGGGATGGATTTTAAGAATTACTTTTGGGAAGCGATGGATAGTTCGTATAGTTTATTTGGTATTGTAACGAAAATGAATGCTAAATTCGAAATTCGAAATTCGAAATTCGTAAATCTTAGCAGAAAATTGCAAATGCGAACCCGAGTAGGCACTGCTGAGATTTCATGTGCTTAATTTGTGTTTATAATTCGTTATATGCTGAACAATGAAGAACATCCTTTCGGAATTGCTACCATATGTCTACTAACCTGAATTTTGAAAGTAGTGTGGTGAAATAGTCTTTTTTTCATGAATAAATTAGGTATTTTCCTACCAGCACTAACGCTTACCGGTTAATCTTGAGTTAGCCCATTAATTTAAAGGAAAGATATTCCGATCTATAATGAACACAGTAACTAATATTTATGAAGGTGTGTTTGTTGAAAACAATTAAATATATCTATTAAAATAACATGTATGTATAATTGTAATTAACTAACATGACTGTATTTTTAAATGTTGTACAAGAGTAGTTGACTGAGTTTCTTGCCGAGAAGAACCTTCTCGATAGAATCGACTTTCCGAACCGGTGGTAGCTTCACATAATATAGTTGTTAAATGACGATTCAAAAGTGCTTGTAAAAGCCTGCTTGAATAAAATATATTTTGATTTCGAATGACCAATCAAAATTGTTTTAATTAGCCGTTATTGGCACTCACCTTAAATTAGTCGTATCGTGCATAAAAGAAGATACTTCTTTATTTTGAAGCTCATCCATTAAACATCATGCTGTTTGTATCGAATGAGTATCCGTACCATTCTACGAACTACGAAATGAGAAAAAACAGTCCGACGTCCATTAAAACAATTTAAGAGATGAATAAAATGATTTTGAAAGTCTATTTTAAATTTTATATTTTTTCTCGGAAAACAAGCACTAATTGCTTAATTAATTAGATAGGGCTTTGTGCTAGCCCATTTGGGTAGGTATCACCCACTCATCGGATATTGTACCGTCAAACAATAATACTTAGTATTTTTGTGTTCCTATTTGAAGGTTGAGTGAGTTGGTGGCGCAATGGCGATGTATTAACATTGGTTTTAACAATGGTTGATATTTTAAACAGCGCCAATTTCTATGGGAGATGGTGACCACTTACCATTAGGTGGCCCATATGCTCGTCCTTAAACCTTTACCATAAAAAAAATTATTGTCGCCATAACATGGAAACATCATGAGGAAATCTGCATGAGATAACTTTATCCACATGCCTAACCACCAAATCGCGTTGGAACATCGCGTAGGAATAACCTTTAAACTTAATGATCCAATGTCAGAAAACTTCAATTAAAAACAACAACAAGTAAACATCTCAAAACGCCGATGAGAAGTAAAATAATTTATTTCTCAAAGTTATTTCCAAAATGACTCGTACTTTTATCTTAGTACGTTAAAAGCGAGAAATACTTAAGCCCTATATTTATTTATAGTCAAGTTCTTTTCTTATCTTTAAGTACATGAAAGTTTATGTTCTACGACTTGAAACAAGTTGAACACAGCGCCGGTGTAAAACTAACCTATAAAATGACATTTTATGAGTATTCAAGTATCATAAAAAGAAGGTTTACATACCAAGATCACCTAGCATACCGGTGCGGATTATAAAACTTCTATTTTTACAGGCGCATGGAAATTTCAAAACGTTTCAAGTGAACGGTTTCTGAACGAGGCTTTAGATTTTAAAACCAATTTATTAAGAGTAAATTGTGGTTCATTGTTCAAGGGAATTTATAGATACATTATGTCTCATAAAGTCATTTAGTCGTTTGAGGAGTTTAATTGAAATTAATTAATGCCATACTTACTATGGTATCAATGATAGGAGGCCGTTATAATGAAAGACGGCTATATCGATTACATATTGTAATTGTTGACAAAAACTTAAAAATAAAACGATTTTCGTTCTGTTCTTTTGACTTTCACTGTTTCACTTATGTAATAATACTAGCTGAGTCCGCTACTTAGTCTGCGTTTTTTCTAAAATTTAAAGCCTACTTTACTCCTTTTTAATCCAGCTATATGCCAATGTAAGTCACATCAAAATCGGCCCAGCCGTTTCAAAGATTATCCGAATCAAATATACAGACAGACAAAATTTATAAAGAAACGGTTATAAATAGATAACATTATAATACATTATTTTTATATCATTACATTGACCCTACTAGTACAATCTGACCATGCTCCATACAGTTAATTAATAAACGATATCACATGATATAAAATATAATTTTAAAAGATTTGATTTGGATCATTCGTTCCGGAGATAACCTCTATACAAACATTTTTTTTAAACACTAAATAATATTAGTATACACATATTTTTTTTCGAAGCTCTATTACTTTTTGAACAGTTTTATTGATGAAATCTATCAAAATAAGATTAACTAATCTGACTAAATACTAAACGCTGATTGGTTGGGTATTGCATTATCGGCTGCAATCCACCAATGACGATTCAGATTAATATAAAATTAATCCGACATTAATCTGCGTTCCAGAAATTGTTAGTTTAATATTTCAGTATCAAATAAATATTAAGTTTATATTAATGTACATATATCAGGGAGCTGTTATGTTTATCCATGGACAAATAACATTTCAAATCTAGTCGAATCATAATCATTACACAGTATAAAACAAAGTCGCTTTCCGATGTCTGTTCCTATGTATGATTAGATCTTTTAAATTAAGCAACGGATTTTGATGATTTTTTTCTAGGTAGAGTGATTCGAGAGGAAGTTTTTTATATAATACATGGACAATATAGTAAAGAAACACTGATAATTTTAGAAGTTTCTAATCTGATGTCGTATATCAACTTACTTACTTTGGGCTTTGTGCTAGCCCGTCTGGGCCACCCACTCATCAGTTATTCTTCCGCCAAATAACAGTAACTGAGTACTGTTATTGTTGTGTTCCAGTTTAAAGGGTGAGTGAGCCAGTGTAACTATAGGCACAAGGGACATAACATCTTAGTTCCCAAGGTTGGTGGCGCATTGACGATGTAAAGAATAGTTCATATTTCTTACAGCGTCATTGTCTATGCGTGATAGTGACCACTTACCATCAGGTGGCCCATATGCTCGCCCGCCAACCTATACCATAAAAAATATGTATTGTCTAATTATTGAAAAACTGTGAACGTTATAAGACATCCTAAAGCAAATTTAGTATCAGCATTATATCTGTGCGAAGATAGGGCAGGTCGCTATTATTATAAACTGTTAGTAAAGTAATGTGCAAAATCAAAAACTCTATATACTTTATTAAAATAGGCTTTTACAAGCACTTTGGAAACCTGATTTAAGGAACTATATTAAGTAAAACTACCGACAGTTGAGCAAACCCATCAGGGGTAACATCAATTTATCTGATTTACATTGTATAGCCAAGTAACGATTGATTTTATGCATGAATGAGCGAGTACAATGACAGTTACAGGGAACGTGTGGCGATTTTCCACAGGCATCTTATACGGCCGCTTTATAGATACCGTTTAATATAACCTGTGCCATAATGAATGGTTTCCAGAGCTTCAATATATTAATATATATTTTTATTCTTTTTTTGTAAAACGTAAGTGGACTGCCGAATAGGCCAGCTAATGAAGTAAGGCCAGCAAATAAAGGTGATCATCATCGCTCATAGAAATATGAACGATCTCTTGGCTTAGGAAAATGCGCCACCAACCTCGGGAACTGATATGTTATATCCCTAGTCCCTGTGGTTACACTAGCTAAATTCTTTTTCTTCTTCTAACTTCTCTGTTCAAACTGGAACATATGTCGCATCGCATTATGGATGAAAGGAATGGTTAATATTTCTTACAGTTACAGTCGTTGGACGATATAGACAATTTAACTTTGTGTCAAAATAAAAGTAAAGTCTTTCCCCTCGTTCTATCTCGTTCTATTATTCAGTGATATTTTAATTTTGTTTCTTCACTTAAATTATATAATATATTACATAGTTATATTGTTTATTTATTTCAATCTTTATTAGTAAATACATAAAATATAACGAAAGCAACTCCATACCAACCTCTCGTCCCATGAGACCTCTTTGTTGTTTTTAAATCTCGAAAGGCCTACAAGCTAAATATAAAAAACAAAAAACAAAACAAGTATATTCAAAAAAAGAACAACCAAAAACGAAATAAAGTAGAAAATTGTAGGAAAGACCCCGAATGTAACAATTTGTATGCAATTTCTACTTTTATACATATCCATAAATCCAATCTTAGCGTAGGCCTTGTTGTAATGCTAATATATCATTAGGATACTCACCATCTAATCTATTTAATGGATATATTACGTCCAACCTTGGCCGCAACTGTCCCGCCAACATATATAAACTGAACTTTTACATAATAGTGACCATCCACTAAAAAAAAAACCAGAATGTTTTAAACGCGCGTAATATATTTAGTTGTTTTAAATAGTGAAGTATTATATTTAATCTATCCAATTGTAATCGATATGAGCTTCTAGCTAATTTCTGCCACGGTGCCGAATCATAAATATTACTAACTGATTATGCGCGAAATATTATCGTACGAAGTAGTTACACTGTCATAATCTGATAGGACTGCAAATTATCTGCATCTCCTCAAGGATCTGAAAGATTTTAAACGCAAGAAGGCTTTACTCGCTTTGATCAGTTAACACTGGCTGATGATTGATTTTTTTTTTAATAAAAAAAGGAAACAAATTATCTTAGTTGACATATGGCTTTCACCCAAGATCTCGTAATCGACGGACTAGTATCAAGCCAATAGACCATAAAGGCAGTCGAAATGTATGGTTTTACTACCTATTATTTAAATATTACGAAGCGATATCAGTTTATAGCTTAATGTATAGATACTTAACTTATTTTTATGATAACCTGACGTTATATTTTTATTACTCATCTCCTTCGATATTTAAATCCCTATCAAATGAAAAAATAATGATAACCATTATTTTATTGAACCCTTATATGGTTTAAGTATTGGTTTCATTTTGGTGAGTGTTGAAGCAAAGAGGTTTTATATTTATAATACATCATTTTATTTACACTTTAAATAACTAAAAGTTTATTCGGAGTATAATGAAGATTATTGTTTGTAAAGATAAATAAATTATTTGACGACTCCGTCATCGAGAAATGTGTGCAAAGGTTTTCACGGGTACGACAATTCGAAGTCCCGGGTTCGATTCCCGGCCAAGTCGATGATGAATAAGTTAATTAGTTTGCTATGTTATCTTGGATTTGAGTGCTTCTGGTGCCGTCGTTACTTCTGATTTTCCATAACACAAGTGCTTAAGCTACTTACATTGGGATCAGAGTTATGTATGTGATGTTACCCAATGTTTATTTTTTTTAATAAATAAATTATATCCACCGATAGCACATAATTAAGTGGACGGTCACCTCAATAGCTGTCTAATATCATTATCATAAACTCAATTATAATATCTTACACGCTAGGGCTTCTGAAACATACCTAATGACATAATTCAAATTGGTATTTTTAGGTCATTACACCAATCCAACAGTCTACTTTACACCAGTAATTATTGGTTAACCCCTAATTACTAGGTTTAGTATAAGCCCGCCTGAATTGTATCCCACTCAATATGTTCTAGCGCTAAACTTAAATACTTAGTGCTGTTACAACTGTTTGCGTTGCAATTGTATCGAAATAAAAATAATAAGCAACGCCATCTAAGGTGATGCAAAGCACATCCATATAATATAATTGACGAAATTACAGAAGATGGTAACCATAGACTGGATTAAGTAAAGTAACAGATAAGGCCTCCTCTTCCATTAAGGAGAGGGCTTGGTACATATTCAACCACGCTGTTCCAATGCGGGTTGGTGGAATGCACATGTGGCAGAATTTCGATGAAATTAGACATGCAGGTTTCCTCACGATGTTTTCCTTCACCGCCGAGCATGAGATGAATTATAAACACAAATTAAGCACGTATATATAGTCTTGCTTGCCTGGGTTTGAACTCGCAATCATCGGTTAAGATGCACGCGTTCTAACCACTGGGACATCTTATCTCAATAATAAAAAATGCAACCCTAGTTGTTTTCGCTCCACTTAATTGTAACGAAATTCCAAAACTGAATGCTAAAAATAGATATAGCATACCTATTTTGCGGTCTTGAAAAAAATACTAGGTGAAAATAATGAAAAAATGGCAGCAAAAAACATTTCGACCATAAGTGGGTGGGCAAATGAAGGAAATTATCTCGAGACGTTAATGACAAAGCGATTAACGCGGAAAATGCAGCATCATGACTAAACTCAACGTGATAAAATCTTGGTTTTATTTCATGTCCATTGGTTGCGCACCTTAAATAAGTATCTGGGGCATTATAATGCCCTAGATACATTTTACCTAATATGCTATGTAAAAAAAATACAATAACTGATATTTTTTATTATATACTCGTTCTTCGCTCGCGTGTTGATTGTCGTGTATTAGGCAAAAAAAACCTTGTCTTTTATTGGAGTTCAAATGTGTTTCATACCAAATTTCCTCAAATTTGGTTCCATGGTATGGCATTGAAAGAGTGTTAGAGAGACAAACAGACAGATTTACTTTCACATTTATAATATTAGTATAGATAAAGTAACTGTATTATTTTTTAATAAATTAAAGCTGAAATATTTGCTTTTTTTATTCAAATGCGTTCTTTGGCGGCCTATTTATTTATAAAAGTTTATATGGTGCTATAGTCCACAGCGCAAAGCAAGAATCTTTGATGAGAGTGAAACTATGAGAGCAGCTAGATTATAATTAATCATACGAATTGTTGTCAAATGGGATAGAGCACCAAATCAAATCAATGTTGATCAATCTGAAGGCTAATAAGACATATCTATGATAAATCGTTTTGATATTGAATGTTCTATACATTCGATGGTATTTAAAAGACTATTTTCACGTTTACATAATAAATTATCATTTAATTCCTATCTTGAACAAGTACGCGAAAAACTTAATTTGGACGTAGAAAAACTCACGAAAACTCGCTGCGATGTGGTACTTCACCATTAAAATAAAGAATCTCTCAGCCAAAAAGACATCGTATTTTTGCCAAATTTGGAAATGATAAGTATTACTGCTCATTAATATTAGTGATGTAATGTATACCATTTCTATTGTCACTGATGCACCATCAACTTTAGAACTAGGATATTATTTTAATTCATTATGTAATGTATGTAATGTAATTTCAAACCATTTTACAACAGTATTAAGTACCTACTGCTGTTTGGCGGTTATGATGAGAGGGTAGTACTTACCCAGACGAGCTTGTTTAAAACCTAAAAGAAAGTAGTAAATATACTCTTCTACTACACTTATTCAATAACTTAATTGAATATTGAAATCGTCCATGAACTAAATGTTTATTCTAAAATGAAAACCTAAGCGTTAAAAAGCATGTGTTGAATGTTCATTGCATTTCATGCAACATACAATTTGCTTTGAGAAATGTTTAAAAATCACTAATGTATATAAGTCATACATTTGGTTTAATATGACCTCCGTAGTCGAGTGGTGTGTACATCGGTTTTCATGGGTACGCCACTCCGAGGTCTCGGGTTCGATTCCCAGCCGAGTCGATGTAGATTGTCATTAGTTTTCTATGTTATCTTGGCTCTGGGTGTTTGTGGTAACTTCTGATTTTCCATAACACAAGTGCTTTAGCTATCTACATTGGGATTAGAGTAATGTATGTGATGTTGTCTCATATTTATATTTATATATTATATTTATATAATGAAAGGGAAAAAAAATTTGGTAATGGTCAACCTATTACCGAATTTGTGTAAAACAAAAAAAAATAAAGGTAAGGGGAAATTAATTAAAAATATGACCAGATATTCTTACGCATAACATACATAAAATAATTCCAGTATTATATAAAAACACAAACGTGAACGGAAATCGAATAATTAATACAACAGGATTTTTAAAATCAAGCTTTGTATACATTATGTCAGAAAAAACCAACGATTCCAAACACGACATAGCGTTATCGCGTATACGATTTCCTTCGATTCATCCATTACGAATTACCTTCTATATAATTTGACGCTCATGATGTGACGTAAAGTCAGAGTAAGAAAACCTTCGTCAGTTTTCAAATTCATACCTTTATCAAGTCTTAAACTCTTAGTACCTTTTGAATCTAAACATCAATTCATTGCGACGCAATATATCATTATCAATCGGTAAAGCAGATAATCGCTCATACTGAGCACACTTGAAAATAGATCTTAAGGTGACGAGCCTTTTCTTATCCTAAATGTACAATAAATTTTGGCAACACAAGACACATTATTGTTTCCTCAAATAATCAGTCAACAATCGTTGAACATATGCCTGCAATAGAAGTTCCTCTTCGAATGAAATAATTAATACAACAAATAAAATAGAAAACATTTCATTTCACGCGCGTTCATATAATTCATAAATATCATATGAAAGGCAGAATTCCTAAGTCCAATTTAACGCTTGGTTTCCCAACAGAGGGTCTCAAGTACAAAACAGACGCAACTTGGTTCATTAGGATTATGAAATTGCTTTGCTCATTAAAGTAAAATTTGTTACGAACAAATTCAATTTTGGTAGCATTAGCTAATGTATAATGTTGCGCTTTTAATTCTGTACTGGATTTTGATTGACCTCCATAATTCTCGTTGAGTTTTAGCTATTTATGTTTATCTAAGGATTTCGTTTCAGCAGATTTAAATTAAGACAAAACAAATATATTTTGCGTATTCTATGGGAAATATAATAATGTTTGATTTGATACTTTAATTATTTGTAACAGTACTTTCGGTTAATTTAAATAAAATTTAATAATATTAATAATTAATTGGTAACTCTTATAACAAATTTTATTAATAATTTATATATTTTTCAAATGTCTGACTAATAGTACAATGTCGAATCAATCAATCAATTCATGCTTTTCAATAAAGGTCATGATACCACTAATAAGCATTTCTGATATTAGTAATAAAATTATTGACACAGATACCGATCCTATAGGTATAAAATTTTATCATCTATGTTGATATCGGTAATGCATTTTATGTTCCTAATTTTGAGATATGATCTTTTAAAACTGTGTTAAGATAAATTGATTACATATATACTGTCAGAACACAATAAAAACAACAACAACTGACAGTAAATTTCCCACTGCTGGGCTAAGGCCTCCTCTCCCTTTGAGGAGAAGGTTCGGAACATATTCCACAGCGTGGTGGAATTACTATATACTATATAATACTTTTTACTATTGAATTACTACAAAGGCAAAATACATTCGATTAATATTTAAATAACTTGTCAAAAACAGTCGAGAACAGTCAAAAATTGTATTTAGCTATATAGAGTTTATAATATGTTTTAAGTGCCGTTAATATTAAAACAAGAACTGTTCTCACTTCTAATTCAAATTATCGAGACGACAAAGTAACTAGCGAAAGTATGGTCTTCGCTACGAGTATACCAGGGGAATTGGTTGCGCAGTATTTACCAATACACAACTTACTATGCAGTTTCTGTTTCGTCCCCTGTGCCGCTATATACCGATAATATTCGAAATCCACGAAATAATTTAATTTGCATGTTACCAAAGTTACTCGCTGTTACGTCACTAATTAGTGTTGCTAATTGAAGATAAGGGTTTTAATCAATTCAATTGATCTTTGGCCACTCGGAGCGGTACTACTAATAATAATTTACAAGCTCGAGCCCTTATAGTGTTCGAAATATTTTGATTTCCAGGGATTGACTATAAATACTAGAATCAATAAGTCATAGTATATTAATAAGTTTTTCGGTTGCTCATGGAAAATGGACATTACCTCTGTACACGTGAAGGGGTTATAAATATGACAATATTAACAAAATCTCTGAAGGATTTTAGTTGATGAAAGCTGATTCTAAAAAAAATTATTTAAAGTAAAGTAGTAAAGTATAAGTATGGAGTAAGGCCTCCTCTTCTTCTTCCTCGTAAGGAGAGGGTTTTGGAACATATTCCACCACGCTGATCTATGCGGGTTGGTGGAATGCACATGTGGCTGAATTTTCATGAAATTAGACACATGCAGGTTTAATCACGGTGTTTTCCTTCACCGCCAAGCACGAGATGAATTATAAACACAATTAAGGACATATATATAGGGTAGGTAGGGTTTGAACCCGAAATTATCGGTTTAGATGCACGCGTTCTAACCACTGGGCCATCTCAGCTCCCGATTTTATTTAATACATTCATTCTTATTCTTAAACGATAAGACGAATACGATTCCTGAAGCAGATACATACAAATTCATAAAGTTTATGTCGAAGTATGAATGTATCTGTTTTTTTTTTGTAATAGTTTGGGGTCACTAACCTACACCTGAAGATATATTCCTATACGATTTCCGTAACATTGTGGTGATTATTATTATTTTTATTTTTAACATTTAATGTTTCTCCTCTTTCGAGGGGGTTTAAACCTAAAACGTGGGCAACAGCCAAGCGTTAAGGAGTGGTTATATTAAAAACGTGGACGATGAAGTTAAAGCTGATATAAATTTTCGGGTGATACGGCAGGTGTTAAGAATTATGGCTTTCTAGAGCATGTGGCGTATATATGCTGGCATTTTTAAGGTGCTCAAACTCTTTGTTAGAAATTTCGGTACGATACCTGTCGATGAAAGGACTATTGGGACTATGTGCACTATTTGTGCTCTCCATTGTGTTTTAATTTTTATGGCAAGATCTTGATATTTACTTAGTTTTTCAGAGATTATTATTATATATCTCTCTAAAGATATATGAATAAATCCAAATAGTCTGTGATTTCAACTCGGAGCCTTATGATTTTCCTAAATATGAGACAACTAAGCCAAAGGCCCAGGAAGTTAATCCAATTAAAGGTAGCATAAAAGACAATGTAATCCAAAAACGTCGTGAAACTCCGGTATATTTAAATATCCCTCGAATGTAGGAACGAGTATAATTACTGGTTACTAGCGTTGATACGTTCATTTCACCCGTAACTCGAAAGAATTTACGAGATGTTTTAATCTTAAAAGCTACGTTTAAACAGAATTGGGGCGAATAGTCTTGTAATTGTAGCGATTATGTAATTACTTTTTAATTTCATTGTTTTGTTTTGTATACTGATTTGGAATAAATTTTAAAACTGAGCCCAAGATTTATTATTATTATTATTTTATGGTGTAGGTTGGCGGACGAGCACATGGGCCACCTGATGATAAGTGGTCACCAGCGCCCATAGACATTGACGCTGTTAGAAAAATTAACTATTCCTTACATCGTCTATGTGCCACCAACCTTGGCAACCAAGATGTTATGTCCCTTGTGCCTGTAGTTACACTGGTTCCTTCAAACCGGAACACAACAGTACTGAGTACTGTTATTTGGCGGTAGAATAGCTAATGAGCGGGTGGTACCTACCCAGAAGGGCTTGGAATATAAAGTAATAGTCATACTATATATAATTATGCATGACGAGTAATAATTATGTATGTCGAGTAGAACACCGGTTTTCATGGGTACGCCACTTCGAAGTCCTGGGTTTGTTTCCCGGCCGAGTTGATGTAGAGAATTCATTAGATTTATATGTTGTCTTTTGTCTGGGTGTTTGTAGTTACGTCGTTACTTTTTATTTTCCATAATACAAGTGCTTTAGCTAGTTACATTGTGATCAGAGTAATGTATGTGATGTTCTTTATAGCCACTACTATTACAAAAAATCACAACAAAAAAAACATACACAATACAAATTTGTTAATAAAACAAACATTGTAAAAAAATAAAGGAGTTGACAAAATTTCAGAGTAGCGGACATCTTATAGTTTTCATCATCCTGTGCATGTGCATTTAAAAATCACTATCATCATTCTATCATAACGTGCCAAAAACTAAGCCCTCAAAAATAAAACTGCTTGTAAATCTTTTTGATATTACGACTCGCCCACCGATGAGAAAGTCACAGATTCGATCATGACTTACTTGAACTATTGTCACCCAATTACAATTAAACTTCACGTTAGTTAAAGAAGGAAAAAAGTATTAGTAATTCGACGAACCATTGGGTTGCTAGCGTTCTTAAAAAAAATATGCTCGAAATTCTATTTTTTTTTTCAGCCTTTACGTTCACTTCTGCACGAAAGCTTTCATTGTAGAATTATGAAATTCGTATATAAATGTATATATAAATCATGTATGTGTCATTCATCATCGTCAAGGCAAAGTATTAAAGTTAGGGCAATGAAATTTGGTGAGTAGGATCGTTTTATTGTATAGACACCCTAAGGGGGTGAAATAAGGATTGAAAGTTGGTATCGAAATCCGTCATTTTTTAAGTTAGAAACATGAAACTTTATTTTTGAGATATTGCTTAACAATGAGTAAATATTTATTTAAGCCTTTCTAAATATTCAACACTTAGGGGGTGAAATATGTGGTGACAAAGGTGTCTTAAACTAAAGTAATATTTTACGTCAATCTATAAATATACTCAGCTTCCAAGCGGGCAAGCCGTGGGTAACAGCTAGTTAATATATATATAAAAACCTAAACGTGTATTTGTGAAATAAGATTGTACAATATATAAAATGAAGTATCTTAATGAAAGGTGTATCGCCTGTTTAATCTCCCTCCTTGACATTGAATATAATCTATACCGCATCTTAAGGCTAAAATCCTTATCATCACGAGCTAAGTACCCGATCCTCACCTTTAAGAGTTAATAAATGTTGAGATTTCAAAAGATATCCGATTCTATAATTAAATCGAGGGATTTACAGAGTTAAAAAATAAAATCTAACTTTACAAAAACACTGAAGAAATAATACACATTATCCTTCGAATATAACGTATTAATGAAAATATTATAATGTAGTTTATAACATACGTCTATTCTGTAAATTAATAACTCTTCATTTTAATTGTTTAATTGATCATTTTTGGTATTGCCTTGCTAGTAACTACATTTATTTGACCATTATTAATAGTCCAGTCATTATAAACAAAAAACAGACTTGTAATGCAGATGAACCGACAGAGCTGATTTTTGCATAAGTTACAGGAGGAACTTCGAAAAGCTTAGCTTGATATTGTTGATCTTTATTTCCTATGAGCAAAAAAGCGTAACCGTTCATTCTTTACCGATAGTATATTTAATCCTTATAATAGGTTTATCTTGTAAAATCACAATTGAGTAAAGAAGTAGAATTATGAGTACAATACAAACATTTATATCACAAAACTATGTCGATAACCTTACAGCCTTATGGTTCTGACGAAGTATTGAACAATATTATAACCGTGGGTGTAAATGTGTGGGTGGTATTATGGGCCAAGGGTTTTTGGCAAGTATTCAATCGATATAAGTGCTTCAACTACACGTCAATACAATATGCTACGATTTCACAAGAGACAGGATATCTGGTTCATTTCACGTCTAGAATCTGAATTGCTATTAAATTTGCGGCTTGGAATGTAGATTTTCTCGAGTACTAGGAATAAATAATAATGATAGACTATTACCCACCAAGACAGGAATATTGAAATTATCTTATTAATGCCTTATTATTGTTAATCTTACTTAAATTAGTTGTTATTCTTCCATACTGATTTAAACTAAACAATAAACTATTTTTACTACGGGTATACATTCGTTTAATCAGAGGGCCCTTTTAAAGTTATTTATTTTTTTATTATTCGCATTATGTTAGGTCTATAATCTTTATTCTTCGTTACATAGTATAAAACAAAGTCACTTACCACCGTCTGTCTGTATGTCTTGATGTCTGATGATCTTTAAAATTACACAACTTATTTTGATGCGTTTTTTTTTTAATAGATAGTGTGGTTCGTGATTTGTGTATACATAAACAATATAGTAAAGAAATAAACGTCAATAGTAAAAAAATAAACGCGAACTCCGGCGAGTCGCTAGTGTTAAAATAAATATGTGAGTTTCGGGACGCCCAATAGAAATGATAACTTTATCCTAATTACATCTACTGGTGTGAATTAGAGTGAGAGTAGAATAAGTTATAACTTCAAAAATAACTAATACAATTAATGATAATTAATATTATGACTTACTTCACTGATTGCTATCGCTCCGTATAGCTTCAGTAAGCAATATATTATATTAACTATATACTTAGAACCTAACATACTTAAATATACGTATAAAGACAATAATTAAAATTAAAAATAAATACGACATGTATAAATATCAATATAAGCGAATACCTACTTAACAGTAACTTCCTTAAGAAGCTGCGGAGTCACAATTCTTCTCAAGTAAATGGATTAGAATTTTATTAAATTAAATCAACATACAAAAAGAACAATTGAAATTAGATAATTACGTGATCAAAATCATTTACAAATTATTTATATATCTAAATAGACTATTACATTACAAATCAAAAGAACTTATAGCCAGTTAAATTTAAACGAAATCGCAAAATAAAGATATTTTGTAAAATAACTCTTAAATTCTGATACAATTTTCGGAGATATACTCGTATAAAGGGACGCGATAGATAAAATTCGTAGTTGTCAGTTGACTGGACATTCGTATGCTGGACGGCGGGTTATATTTATTACATATACGTACTCTCCTAGATATTATACACATTTATTTCTTACTAGTTGTTGCATGAGGCTTAGCTCGGGTTTTAGGGCTTTGGTTCTGTGTTAGGAAAAAAAGTTGCCTATGGAGTCGTTGAAGTTCAAGTTTGCTTCATACCAAATTGCATCGAATTCGGTTCAGTGGTTTGCACAAAAGGGTACACAAATTTTAATGTATTAAGGGAATAGAGCTCTTATAATTCTTATGTAGACGGTATGCCAAATCTAACAGGACTGAAAATAGTTCATCCATTCCAATAACCAATGATATTACGTGCTTCTGACAAACTGTAGTCTACACACTATGCCAGGTCTAAGCTTTATCACTGGGTCTAATTCAATTTCAATAAAAATAATGAAGTACACTGATTTATCCATAAAGATAAAAACGCAAAGTTAAGAACACCAAAATATTTCTATCCTCACATTCTCAAAAGTTAGTTTAAAATGGCTGAATATCCATAAATCTATCTACATATATTAATAAAGAGCTGCAATTTTAAATACAAGCCGCCTTGTCAGAAAATTCTTAAAATAGCTCCCCTTGCTTGCACTTGGCTCAAGCCCGTATAATCCTTTTTCAAAAAAGAGGAGAATCAACTATGCATATCAAAATAATAAGAGGTTTTATAATATATGAACAATAAAAAATAATGTATCTAAGAAGTACAGTTTCAAAATAATATTCACTGTTTCGTATATAATAATTAATTTAACGATAATCGTACTCGCAATGTGCTCCAACTGTTCCTCACCCCATTACAAATGACGTACGTGACTCCTTCAAGGAAATCCTTAGTAAGCACTCGAACAAATTGTCGCCGGCTTAAAGGTAATAGTTCTATGTTTTATCCCCTTTTTTATTTTATACGTCAAATTTGATTTATGAAGAAAAAGTTCTTTGCACATTTACAGAGAAATAAATATTCATATATATATTTTCACGTTTGCAAACAGACGTCTTATAAAATGAGAAACACAGACAACTTGGACGTAGTTTGGAATACTGTTAGGAAACCGTATATATTGTTCTACAAAAGAGTTACTGATTCTGTGCAGTCGAGAGACAGGAGTAATATATTTGTGTTTGTTTCTTGGTTTCTTATTAAGTGTCAGAATTTCTCGGAAATTCGTTAAAGTTACGACCGTACGTCCCAGCATGTTAAAGTAACGAAGAATCTTTTGAGAGAAGAAAAAGTTGAAGAGTTAAGAATTGATGCTGTAACTGTGTCTACACAAGCAACTCTTGCAAGTTATTCAATTGAAGCTGTAGTTGGATCCATTTGAATTTTAATTTCTGAAAATCCAGTGTTGCGTGTTTGAGGCAATTTTCTTAGATTTAAGGCTGGTAACGGTAAGAGTGTTCAAGAACCGGCGATGGTAGTCACAATACATGAGGTTTTGAGGCCTTCTGCTTCGTTTACTGTTTATACCAGTAAACTATTTTGTTGGAAAAAATAAGTCACGAAAAATTCTGCTTTTACCTAAAAACAAATACCTAAGAAAAATATGTTAGCGATATTTTTTTGTCAATCTATATTAGTTTTCCCATTTCCCAATCCAACGAAGCGTACAGTTTCCAGAGTTGAGGTTGTTTAGGCTGTTTTTTTATTATTTTAGTCATACCGTACATAAATGTATATATCCTCTATATCTCAACAACTTACTCCTATTTTTAAAAGTGACCAAATGTAATAAGAAATGCAAATTTTAAATACAGTTCGGAATTTAAAAACGATAACAATGTCTCAATTTTAAGAATTTCTACAGTAATTAGTCTGGGCTATTAAAATTAATTTATTAAATGCTGATATACAAAATAAGGTTGAATGGCAAGAACTAATTAAAATATAACTAGCGACCTCTATCTTCGCATAATTGCAAATTATTAACAAAGAAAATTATATGATAGAAATTTTATTTTGTAACCAATAGGACTTAAGTAAAATGTAGCTTTCCATCATTGAAGTACATTTTAGAATTAGATCATTATTTACGGAGAGAACCTTTTTTATAATATTAGTATAGAAAAGTCAAGATTGCTGATAACACAGCGGAATGGATGCGGAAAAAAGTTTCTATATTATATTTACCTTTTTATCCGTGAAAAAAGGAAACTGGATGAATGTAATCGTCTCAGTGACAGTCAACAAACAAGTCACTTCACGTTTATTTGTATGTTGACCCAGTGAATAGGATGACCACATATTTTGAATTACAAAAACAAATATTATTCGCATACCCTTTTTAATAAAAAAATAAATTAATCGTTATCAATTGTTTATACACTGTCTTTTTTTTACTCTCCGTCTTTCGATAGACGCCACGGGATCACTTACCTGATGCTACAATGACGCCCTGACGATCGGCCCGCCTATGCGGGCCTCCAACACCTAGGGGGATTCCTGGGTTACTGGGAACCTCCTAGCAGTTTATACAATATCTAAGTCAAGGTATAAATTTCAAAATCGTATGATTGTTACTGAAGTACGCCGTAACGGTCAACGGTATGGCGCTCATTTATAGCGTCTTATATCTTCTCTGCGATCTGTTGTACTCCCTAAAATATGAATCGCGCATAATATATTATGAATAATAATAACTTATTTTAAAAGCTATATTTGGAGATTAATATAAATCGTGAATGTTAAAAAATTATACATATGTTTATCATAAACATTATAATTATTTTATCATTAATAGATTATAAATATAAACAGAAAAATAAAATAGAACGCGCGTCAAACTTTAAATCTATCTGAAGGATTATTTGAATATCTGCATATAAAAGTGTCAGTGATATGCAAATGCAATTAAAATTAATTATAAAATCGCTGGTCAATAATTTCCTATTGTTCCGTTTTAAGAATTATGATACAATATTCATTTATATTACGCAGCCTGGTCCGCAGTTTACCGAATACAATGAATGATTATGAATTTTACATATTTTTGTATAAAATTTCATACGTAACCAATATTCTACCCCCAAACGAATATAAGTAAATAAAGTTTGTGATTTTTTCCAATATTTTTGGAGAAAATATGACGTATATTTGTATACCCATAACCAGTATTACCTCTGTAGTTTTTATTCAGCTTTTTCTCACTTATTAAATGGACAATTTTATTTACTTATAACTCGAAATCCCGGGATTGTAATGTTTGCAACTCAATAACATTAGCTTAGGTATCATATAAGGCATATATAATAGTGGGCGCAACTTTGAAGGACATGATAAATACGTTATGTAGGTAATGTATTTAATGGGGATTTTTATAGAAAACTCCTTATTTTGCCACCTACCGTTTGTATTCAGAAGCCATGTTATAAAATGACGATTTTATTTTTATTTATAAAATCTGCAGTTTAAACATAGCCAAACAAATATAATCGACTTTTATAATTTTATCGAAACATAAGAGGTCTAGATAAAATGGTCATCAATGCGCAGTGTTATTTAAGCGAGCCAGGCTGCCATCGCCTTTATTATCCTTCGGGGACTTTTCATTTTGCCCGTTATAAAAGTATTCCATGGGTACATAAGCTTTGGCTAACTTTGTTTGAACTCTCTCTTTGTTGAATATACAAGATATATTCCATTTTGAAATATGTATTTATTTAATATAATTATTCAAAATCCGATATGTATTTCCTAATATTATTTACAACTAGCCTATAAATTTCCCACTACAGGGCTAAGGCCTTCTCTCCCTTTGAGGACAAGGTTTGGAACAAATTCCACCACGCTGTTCCAATGCGGGTTGGTGGAATACACATGGGGCAGAATTTCTATGAAATAAGACACATGCAGGTGGTCTTTCAGCGCCGAGCCCGAGATGAATTATAAACACAAATTAAGCACATGAATATTCAGTGGTCCATGGGCTTGAACCCGCAATCATCGGTTAATATGTGCGCCTTCTAACCACTGGGCTATCTCGGCTCTTTATTATTTACCTGTGTTTAATTAGTATTAGGTATACAGGTACTAATAATTCGCAATGAAATTGCATGAATACTGGATAATACTGAAACTGTGGTCTTCCTAACCACAGCAGACAGACTGGCGGCTTCCGTCACTAAATCAGCGATTCTGTAACTTCCCGATCTAACTAAGAATGTTTCAAACAGCTATGTTACAAATAAGATCGTTTTAAATTAGATTAAAGTTCATTGAACTAATAAATAATAAATTTAAATTAGGAAGCTTTTAGCTTAAGAGCTTGTTAGACGTTGCATATTCTGTTTTGTATGCTATATTCAAACCTTCTATACTTTCTTATTATAACAATTGAAGGTTTCAGAAATAAAAAGGACTAAGCGACGAAAAACATATTTACAATACTGATCAAAATGTGACATATATAAATAAACTCTAAAAATATTTCTTGTTCCCTTTTATTATTATTAGCTTTTTTCATTAAAATATCTCATAATTATTTAAAGGAATAATATATATTTTTTAAATTTTTCATATAAGTCTACAGAATTCCATATTGGTAACAAATAAATTCGTTCGGCAAAATACATCCCACCAAAGACATTAAATGTAAAAAAAATGACAAGTCTCTCGATTCAGTCTTTCCATCGTAAAAAGTTTTGAGATCTCATAGAAGCCAACTCCCATTCAAATTATTTTGTAGTTATAAATCTACATTTAGTAATTGTATCAATAGTTTTCTTTATATTCTAATTATAGTGACTTGGCAATGAGCACAAGAAGAAACAAATAAAACGGCATATTTGGAGAAGTTGAAAGTTACACACACAGCACGCACGCACATTTATCCGTGTCGTCCCAGCCGAATTTCGGCACGGCAGTCAGTCTCATCTAAGACCAGTAAACTGCGCAGGACATAAATTATAGTGCACAAATGTGTACGCAAACACCAGTGTTAGTGTACTCCCGGTTCATTTCTTTCATAAGAGTTTTATAAGGATTTCTTAATTATTGTATTGGAGCATGTAGTCGGTAGTGACCATCATGATTCAACAAATAATATGATCACAGGTCTAGTCAGTAACATTTGCACATAATTCCAGTCAGCAAGCAGCTTTTAATTTGTGCTCATTGCCAAGTCACTATAATTATAATATTATTATGATAATTATATTTTTGCTTTTACAATTTTATAAATAAACTTTTTTAGTTTATTTATGACGAAGGAAATTACAATGACAATAGAAATAGGTGGAAAGAATGTTACTTGTCAGATGACGTTAGACAGGGAAATATGGAAAAAGAATACATGCTGTGCCGACCCCAAGCAAAATACGGATAGGGACAGGATGATGGAAACTAAAACAAAATGACAAGTTATCAAAGAATAGTGTGTAGTCATTACCAATTTTATATAATGGGATTATAAAAAACACTTATTACGTACCCCATGTTCAAAATGCTGGATACTAAAATGTATGTCCCTATATGTACAATATGTATGTCGGTAATCCTATTGGTTTAATCAAATTTCAGTAGTGGACTAGTCAGTGGTAAATTAATCAAAGAGTGAGCTGTATCTATCTATCTATTTGTGCTAAAATGACAAAGCTTACACAAAGCAGTAACACATACAAATATAAAATACAGTAACAGCCTGTGAATTTCCCACTGCTGGGCTAAGATCTCCTCTCCCATGATGGAGAGGGTTTGGAACATCTTCCACCACGCTGTTCCAATGCGGGTTGGTGATATACAAATATACTAGAGAATTTGTTTATTTACGACATCACATTAGAAACTTTTAATATTATCTGTTATATATAAAAACCTTCCTGTCGAATCACTCTATCTATAAAAAAACCACATCAAAATTAAAATACATAAGTATACAAAGGAACAAAGAGACAGAGAAATCGACTTTGTTTTATACTATGTAGTGATTTACATGTGATTTTAAAAACCAATATGGTTGTAGTAACTTAATTATTTTCAAATGTTGTTAATTTATTTTACTGTCTATTTACTTAATATAAAATATGGTTGTCCCAAAACGCGCCTCGTTTTTTAAAAGCAAGTTTTGTAATAGTATTTGAGAAATATTACGTAATGTAATATTATTATCTAATAAATAAATAAATTTTATTATTACCCACTTATAAATCGTTTCTCTGTCACTAAAATGTTTCTGGTTGAACTTTGTCATCATTAAGGAAAATTTAAATACGAGTAGCATAATGCTGTTCTAAATCCTTTAGTAATTCTTCTTAAGAACAAATGCTGTAATGCGTTTGACATATCTCGTTATAGTTTACGAGTTTTTTCTATCATAATTTATCTTGTGGTTTGTTATATTAAAAACTTTTTAAATTGGTTAGTTTGCAAAAAGGATACGAATGTTAAAGTCCCTTTATGAAGCCTAGATGAAACAAATTATATTACTGTATAAGAAAAAATATAATTAAAATACGTTTATTATAGACACGACTATTTAAGTACATTCCTTATCTTTATTTAATTGAATTCTACATTTCAAACGGTAGCATTTGGAAGTTATAACTTCTTTAGTGTTGGACACTCTTTGGTAAGAGATAATTTAAAAAAATATAGTTAAAATACGATGATTATAGATATAATGAATGTTTAATTACATTCCTTATCTTTAATTAATTGACTTCTACATTTCAAACGATAGCATTTGGAAGTTACAACTTCTTTAGTGTTGGACACTCTTTGGTAAGAGATAATTTAATGGTATCGCGTCACTGACATACTTATGACAGTCGAATGCGCAGCAGCCGCGTGCTGTATATTAGATGCTAGAAAGAAGATTAAAATTAACCTATCGTTGGTTAAAGATAGATAGCACTTATGACTGTGACATCCAAATTTAAGATAGATAAGTTCTTGTAAATAAATGAGGGATAGCGATCTATCCATAATTTTAGATAGGTTATTGAAAATGACCTTTAGTATTGCCTTTTGACGCTAGAATATCTGATAAGTATGAGAAAGACTTGCGCAAAGCCCTACCACCAAGATTGGATGTCCTGTGCAGTCGGGTTAAGAAAAGTTCATCTTAAGATCTATTTACGTGTGCTCAGTGTTAGCGATGATAATCTGCTTTACCGATCGAGAATGACATATTGCGTCGCAATGATTTGATGTTTAGATTCAAAAGGTAACAAGAGTTTAAAACTCGATAAAGGAATAAATTTAAAAATTACGATGGTTTTCTTATTTTGACTGTACGTTAGATACATTTTAAAATTTTAATAAGATTTTACTTTCCAATGTCGATACACTCTTGAATATAATTAAAAAATTTCAACCTTAGACGTTCGTTCATCAAAATTGCATTTTAATAGTTTCAAGCATAAGCAGAGTACGTGAGTTCCTTTCAGAAAAAGTTTTAAAAGCCACTTTAACGCTTTAATTTTTTGGAGCTGCGAGACTGAAGCTAATTTAGCTGTTTCTCAAATGAGTAGGTTTTTTCGTAGTTTTATCAAAGCAACGAAAAAATCTTTTTTAAAGATGTTTTACATTTTAACGTTTAAGCTTACTTCAATGCAATTTTAAACGAGATTTTATGGAACAATTTAATTTGTTACTGTATAAGAATGTTGTTAGCATTTGTTTATAAACAGTGATTTGTCATATTGAAGCTTAATCTGATGCCTTTTAATTTTAGCACTCTTACCGTCGTTACTTTCATAAGGAATTATTAATATTAAATTTGTAATAATCATTTTGATAAAATAAATTAAAAACAAAATCAAAATAAACTTTATTCAAGTAGGCTTTTACAAGCACTTTTGAATCGTCATTTTACAATTAAGAGAAGCTACCACCGGTTCGGAAAGTAGATTCTACCGAGAAGATCTCTACATGATTTAAATGACATATTAACTTTGTTTTATTTATTAATTAGTAATATAAAAAAAAATTTAGCAAACTCAAACTCAAATAACTTTATTCAATATTTAACATTATACTTTCTTATTGATGGTCAATTGAAACACTGCCACCGGTTCGGAAAAGAAAATACCCTGACCTGAGAAGAACCGGCGAAAGAAACTTAGCGGGTTTTTTTTTTGTCTCATATATTATATAAACAATTAATTATGAGATGAAATAGCCAGGAGGCGATCGTTTGATTCCCAAGGTGTGCTATCTATCATAAACTCATTAATTGTATAATAACCTTTTGCACACAAGCGATCCATAATTATTATTTTTTAAATTTGGCAACAGAGGCATTTTGAACGCTTACTGGGATCCTGTTGTTAAACCGTATACATTGCCCCACAAAAGAGTTACTGACTCCATGTATTCGAGTAACACGAGTAACAAGTTTGTGTTTGTTCCTTGTACCAATGCTATGAGTATCACATTTTCTCATGAAATCATTAATTTTTTTTCGTACATACATAACATTGCAGAATATACATTGAGAAGCAACAGTCAATATCTTGATTTCGTTAAATTTATTCCTTAACGATCTCTTCTGTAGCACAAATATAATATGGATAGCGGCTGCGTTGCGACATTATACTGTGAGTAAGTAAGTAACTGAAATACACTAAGCGAGCCGTATCAACATCGGTACATAATCTATTTTTTTTTACCGCGAATGCCGCAGAACTCAGTCTACTCGCCAATTCGTTAATATGGGGGCCCCATTGCAACTTGGCATCAACAGGAAGGCCAAGAAACTCAGCAGAATCAATTGGATCCATCGAATCCCCGTTGATGAATACATCGGCTTTTACATTTTGTGCATTTGGTGTACTAAATTTCACAATTTTTGTTTTATTATTATTTAGCCTAAGATTGTTTACGCTAAACCAATGTACTATATCAGATATAGCATTGTTTACGTCGTCGTACTGTACTTGTTTTCTATTAATTTTAAAAACTAAGGAAGTATCATCAGCAAATAATACTATATCATGTTTGTTCCCAACAAGAAAGGGCAAGTCATTTATGTATATGAGGAATAGAAAAGGTCCAAGAATCGATCCTTGTGGGACCCCCATACCAACTGAGACCCCAGAAGACCTTGTCCCTTTAACGTCAACCCTCTGAATTCTATTGATAAGATAGGAAGTCAGAAGGTCGAGTGCACATTCTCTAATTCCATAGTGATATACTTTCCTGACCAGAGTTTCATGCTGAACACAATCAAAGGCTTTGGATAAGTCGCAGAAAATCCCTAAGGCATCCTGCGACCCCTTCCAGGCCTCATAGATATTTTTTATAAGTTACGATACCTGCGTCGGTAGTCGAGCGACCCCTCATGAATCAAAATTGTTTTCTGTGAAGCAGATTGTGTCTATTGAAATATGCTAATAATTGATTTAAAATATTTTTTTCAAATATTTTGCTGAGGGTAGGTAATATTGAGATAGGCCAATAGTTATTAGGATCTGAAGAGCTAGCAGATTTAAATATTGGAATGACTTTACTACGTTTCATCAGGTCAGGAAATATACCACGTTGAACACAATCATTGAATATTATTGCAAGATAAAGTGCAACCACATCAATAATTGAGTTTATCACCTTTACAGAAATACCCCATAAATCAACAGTTTTCTTGATGTCTAGTAACTTAAAGGCGCGTATTATGTCATTGGGGTTTACAAGGATAAAATTGAAGTTAGATTTGCAAGCTCTTACATTTTCTTTCATCAATGACTCGGCAACATCTAGAGAACTTTTTTGTAAAAACTGGCATGTCAGCAAAAAAATTTCCAAAAACTGTAGCAACTTCCTTTTGACTATTTACTACTTTACTATTATAATTCAGGCCCAATTCGGAGTTGCAACTGCCAACTCTACCAGCCATTAATATTTAACAAAAGCACGGACATCACGCCTGTAGATACTTAAATACAATGTTAATATAATAATAAACTTAGGTACTTATTAATTGGAATCATTTATTTTATATTTCCGTAAAATGCATTATAATTCGAAATATAAATAAACTAGCAACCCGCCCCGGTTTCGCACGGGAGTTATGTAAACTACATAAACTATAAACTTTATTTATTTACAACATCACATTAGAAACTGTTTGACTTGTAGAAGTGTTTCACTTATAATTTTAGAAGAAATTACTATATTGTCCATGTACTATATATAAAAACCTCTCGAATCACTCCATCTATTAAAACCGCATCAAAATCCGTTGCGTAGTTTTAAAGATTTATACATACATATAGGGTCAGAGAAAGCTACATTCTTTTATTCTATATAGTGACTGATAACAAATTCGTTATTTCTTATTCGATATTTTACGTCTGCTTAAAACATATTTTTATTCTAATTGCACAAGTTTACTATGTATTTATATACATATTTATAGCTCTTAATATTTGATACACAAAAAAACTAGAATGTGTAAGTAGCAATGACAACGTTGATTTTATAATTATCTTTTATTAACGACACAATTTGCAATATAATTTCAAAATGCTACTTTATGAGTCTCATTCGTGAAACGTTGAGAATCAACTTTTGATGATACGATGTTTAATGTGAATGTTTTATTGGTATAGATTTATTTATAGTCAACATTACATACTCGTATATGTTATTGATATATAACGATGGTTTCCTTCATGATATCCAAGTTATTTCAGGATAGCTCCACAGATGCTTGATTGTCAGATAAAATAGTTTATTTATATTTTCAAAATGACTTATACAAATTGTAAAGTTTTTAAAAGGATTTCAAAATATTGACTTTTTTATTTCCGAGAAATTACTGAAAACTGGATTTTTTCGCCGGTACTTCTCGGTAAACTCTACATTCCGAATCGGTGGTAGCTTAACGTTTACTACAATTCTGCAAAATAACGATTCAAAAATGCTTGAAAAACCCCTGAATAAAGTATATTTCGATATTGAATTTTCGATTAAATTCAGGGAAACTGTTCAAGCTATCGAAATATACTTAAAAAGTCCCGTTTATTCCCTATCCCTTGAGAATTCTGAAATATCCTAAAAATAGTTTTAGTTCGTGTACCTTTGTATGCTAAATTTGAAACCCCTAATAATTATAGTTACTGAGATAGAACTATTTTGGTTCAAAAATATAAATCCCATTTATTCCCTTATATATAATTTTGAAAAATCCCATCTTAGTGCACCTCTAGGACACTTAAGGCCTTACATGTACCAAATTTCTAGTTTCTACGTCCAGTGGTTTAGGCTGTGCGTTGTCTGTCAGTCACTCAGTCACTCAGTAACGGAACAGTTTTATATATATTGATAATAAACTGAAAGAAAAATAGTACTAACAAAGTAAAGCCTACGATATAAATAGAGGATCCAAAGCTCAATCGACTTTAAAATGTAATCCGATATAACATCAGGGCATTTGTGAGATATTTCTGGTCTATATTTCAGCAAATATTCGATAACACAAGAAAATCTAATTTCGAAAATCGTAAACAATTTAAAAATTCGCCAAAAAAATTCCGCTGTTCTTCATAAACTGAAGCCTAAAAATAATCTCAGGTTTAGGTTATTACTTTTACTGTCAATAAATAAGATGACACATATAAATACTAGTGTTTTTTGATTGCCTGGCAATCTCTGTTTAAAAATATTTTCTGTAGAAATAATAAAGAAAAACGATCGTGATTTCGTAATATAAAATTATGTATTAAAAGAAAATTTTATGTTTAATAGAAAAAAAAAGATTTTTAAATATACTCTAAATGAAATAAAATAAATCAATGTAATGAATCTCATTATACGATTTGAATAACAATGAAAAGTTTTAAATAAACGTATCCATAAAATAATTATAATGATTGCTTGGTGGTGGAGTTTTTTGTCTAAGACCATCTGAATAGGTACCATCCACTTATTATGGATGGCGATCACTTACCACCAGGAGACTTATTTACTAACGAAATAAACTCACTTTATACCAGATATGAGTTAGGATAAAGAAATTTGAATTTACATGACCTTTGTTACCCCCAAAATAATTATTATAAAACGTGAAGTTCATACACGGTGCTTTGAGTTTCACGCCACCCTTTACGTGCACTTATAATACCGTAGTCGACTACTTTGGTGTACATCACGTGAGGTAGAACAGTAGTTTAAGCATTACTTCCCGTCTGAGTAGTTCTTAAGTAAAACGTTTTTGAGTTGTCTGCGTTGCATAGTATGATGAAGCTAGCTTTACTCTTAGCTTGAAGTATTTAGCATATGTACATCTAGTATGAATTGTTTTACTAGTGTACCGACACAAGTTTGCAAGGGAATAATAACTTGTAAAACATAATTTATGGTAGTGGAAAATGAACCATTGGATAGAACGCATGTGTCAAGTGCATTTTATTCGATAATTTCGTGATCAAGCCCAAGATAATTTGTGTTTATAATTCATCTCGTACTCGGCATACTCAGCTCGCTCAAACCAGTAGCCGTTGGCGCTAATATTTAAAAAAGGTATGCGTTATTTGCTTAAAGTGATTGTACATTATTGATTGTATTATGCATTTTGACGGTAAATAGATAAAACCAATCAAACAATCAAAAAGATAAACACACAAAAATTTGTTAAACATATTCGTCTTAAAAAAAAACGAAAATACCTCAAATACGAAATTTATGTTGACTAAGCGAGGTGTCCATGAGTGGGGGTTACTCCCACAACCTGCATCAGGCAACTTTTCTAGTCCATTATGAGAATTCCTTCAAAGCTATATACATATACTGGGTGGTAGGGCTTTGTGCAAGCCCGTCTGGGTAGGTACCACCCACTCATCAGTTATTCTACCGCCAAATAACAATACTTAGTATTTTTGTGTCCCGGCTTGAAGGGTGAATGAGCCAGTGTAACTTCAGGCACAAGGGACATAACATCTTAGTTCCCAAGGTTGGTGGCACATTGACGATGTAAGGAATAGTTAATATTTCTTACAGCTTCATTGTCTATGGGTGATGGTGACCACTTACCATCAGGTGGCCCATATGCTCGTTCGCCAACCTATACTATAAAAAAACATATATTTCAAATTTCAATTTCAATATTTAACCGCATATTAAGAAATAAAATAAATGTTTATAACAGAAAGAACTCTCGACAAAGTTATCTTGATACGTAATAATAATAAAAATAAAAGATCCATACAAACATATAATTGTGAATAATATAATAGGTGTATAAAATTAACAGCGTACCTAAATGTTAATTTCGCTAAACCCGTACAGGGTTGTGAATTAAGCACTAATGACTTTACCCTTATCTTTGTTAACCGTTTTTTATAGTTATGGGTGCGTTGAATTAATTTTAAGTTAAGATATATGTAGGCTAAGTTATTGTGATTAAAATTTATTTGTTGAATATGTGTAATTGTTTTTGACATTAACAAACCAGTCAGTTTGGTAATTAGATGATTTCCATAGAGTAGTTTTGTTATACGTAGAAATTATATCAACACAAGTTGTCGCCCGCGGCTGCGCTTATGTTTTTGGAGTTGGTTGTTGGTCGTTAGGCAAAAAACGTAGCCATCAAATTTGATTTATTGGTTTAGTCGTGAAAGAGCTACAAATAGATAGATAGAGTTACTTTCACTATAACAATATTAATATAGAAGTAATCTACTGAACGTATAGCCGGAGAAAGACCACAGTGGCGTGCACTTAGAGAGGCCTATGTCCAGCAGTGGACAAAAACGAGCTGAAGAAGATGATTATGATGACTGAACGTATGTAAAACGAATTGTTTTTTCAATTATAGGGTTTGATTTTTGAATCGTTTCAAACTTTGTTGTTACTTTTGATTTCTTGGGTGTATTTTAAACAAAAGAGAATAAATTTATTGACAAATCACCATAATTGTGACTTGGTAACAGACACGTGGTTTTGTTTATGAAAGCTTCAAAGCACGTTATACAATAAAATTTTACTTGGCGGCAGGACTTTGTCCAAGCCCGTCTGGGTAGGTACCACCCACTCATCAACTGTACTTGGTATTGTTGTGTTCCGGTTTGAAGGGTGAAGTGAGCCAGTGTAACTACAGACAGAAGGGGCATAACACCATTCCCAAGGTTGGTGGCGTATTGGCGATAAAAGAAATGGTTAATGTTTCTTATAGCCCTATTGCCTATGGACGGTAGTGATCATTTACTATCCAGGTTGGACATATGTTCGTCCGCCAACCAATAAAAAAATATCATAAAAAAACGGGCAGGAGATATTGCACGGTATTGTTAAGTGCAAAGAGCTAAGATTTCGCTCACTGCTAGAGTAATGAGAACATTTTCCATTCGATCCACGCGTAGCGAGCTCTTGTCCGATAGGCCATTAAAACTATAATCCCCAGCACCTTAATAATATTATTTTAAACTAGTAGTTGCCCACGACTTTGGTTGTTGTTTTGTACGTGTTGGTTGTTGTATCAGGCAAAAAAGTCTATGTCCTTTCGTGAAGTTCAAGTTTGCCTCATACCAAATTTCAACAAATTCGGTTCAGCTGTTTGGTCGTTAAAGAGAGTAATAGATAGACAGACGGATAGAGTTACTCTCACATTACTAATATTAATATAGATTATATTATTATTACCAGAATATTTATTCAAAATAGACAAGCACTACGATCAAACGAACGTCACGTGACTGCTAAGAATAAGGGTTTTCTAAAGTGCATGAGTTTTACACGGTCAACTTCCTTTCCTACTTCTACTGACAATATTTGACAAAAAGCTAATTAAAAATTATTTTATCGAGCGACGGGAATCCAGGAATTTACGTCATTACTTGTTAGCTCTTAAATCAATAGTCAACAGCTTTTTTTATACAATGAATACATACCTACTTTTGCCGGCGATTTTTCCGAACCGATACGACTTGGGAACCTTCAAGAAGAGAGTGTACTCCTTTCTCGAAGGCCGGCAACCCTGTTTTGCAGATATTTATAGGTGGTGGGTTGCCCCATATAATATATAATACATACATCATTCAAATCTTCATAGGAGCAGTGTTATAGAAAAATGTGTTGTATTACATTTATAATAAGTGTGAAATTTACTTAAGTCATGAATAACATATTTATAGACTCGCACGTTTCGTGGCGCTCCTTTTAGGGATGCAAGAACAAAAAACAGTAATACACAATCTACGTTACGCACGTGACTAGGGCTGCGATTGCGTTTAATGACGTTTTAATGGCCCTTGTAGAACATCTAGACCTTAGTAACGGACACGATGTTATTCCTACACAAGTAAGTGATCATGTTTTATTAAATCTCGGGAGATTTGAAAACATTGTGATTGCAGATTCTACTTGAATGACGTTTGGTGATGAGGTCATGACTGATTTCCGTAACAGTGGCCATTATCAATCCGCAGCCAACAACGCAAGATCTCATATGGATTATGGCCCTCACCAATGGGTTCTCTCCAGTAACAGCTTATTCCATTCGACCGTATCAAATGGAAGATTCTGTCACTAGTTATAATTTTTTTAATAAACAAAGACACAAAAAGGTTTTATAACTTTTATATGAGTTTTGAGGTTTTCTATTCTTCGTATTATGTTACGTTTACATTTTTTTTACATCTGCCCATTGACTGCACACTCATTGACACCGTTAGTAATTTATTATGAAATATTATAATACAGAAGTGTGTGCTTAGATATACATATGTCGCTGATGGGATTAGGAAGTAATTTCGACATGAGTGTGAAATCAAAGGCATCATAATGTTTTCATAACGTTTTCATAACGTCTTTGACATGTCGGAATGTCACAGCTAAAGCTTTTTAATTCGATCCAGAGTTTGAACCCAGAGACCTGATATCCGCCTTACAGTCAAATTAACCAGTAGACCATAGAATAATAATAACATATAAAGCGATAAAGGTTTTTGTAAAGATTACTGATAAAATAGTTTATTTTTTAAAGATTTTATTGAACTCTTCCGGTAAGTATGCGAGGGTCAAACGTTGCAATTGAATTTTAAACGAGTTCCAACGAACCAATCGAGCTGAAATTTCGTACACATATTTGTTGATTCGAACGATACAATCGAGTGTATTAAATGTTACGTTGTTATGTAAGTATAACCATTAAATTTTAAAAATATATAAAGTGGTTTAAGTTAAGTATTAGAAAAGATATTAAGTGTAATTGTAATGTTTGTCAACAGGATCCCAGAAAGGGTTTTACAATAGGATCCCAGAAAGCGTTAAAATGCCACTGTTGCCAAATTAAAAAAAAATATTAAGGAACGCTTGTGTGCAAAAGGTTACTATACAATTAATGAGTTTATGATCGATAGCACACCTTGGGAATGAAACGATCGCCTCCTGGCTATTTCATCTCATATTAAATTGTTTATATAATATATGAGACAAATAAAAAAAACCCGCTGAGTTTCTTTCGCCGGTTCTTCTCAGGTCAGGGTATTTTCTTTTCCGAACCGGTGGTAGTGTTTATGATATGTTTCAATTGACCATCAATAAAAAAGTGTAATGCTTCTATATTGAATAAAGTTATTTGAGTTTGAGTTTTGCCAAATTAACGCTTAACGCGTTTTTCCAGCGTTTATAGTTTATGATTCACTTCATGCTTGACGGTCAAGTAAAATAGGATCAGGAAACCTGCTTGTGTCTAATTTTTCATGTTATCCACACGTCTTAGCTTATATCCGCACGTGATCTCAGCTCGAATCCCCAATGTACTTAATAGTATAAATTTTAAATAAACAATATTGTTATTTAGTTTTCAAATTTCGAACGAAATAAATTAACCACAGATAGCCAATAATTTACACGATATACTGCAATTTAAAACAAAAGTTACACTATTAAAATAACTGTAATATTTCCTAGACAAACTCCCCTCCTCTGGTCACATTTAACTACTCCTAAAGGGATATAATTTTCAATTTAAAAATTTCCATACGCGAGAATAGCGCCAGGAAAAATGTTAAAAGAATATTTTGTATACTTTTCCTGGACGCGAGTGTATTTAATACGTATGTTTGGTTTTTATTACGACTTTTAAATTAGATTTATTACGATTACAACTACACCGAGGTTGTATATGTTAGT
This sequence comes from Vanessa cardui, assembly GCF_905220365.1. NCBI lineage: Eukaryota > Metazoa > Arthropoda > Insecta > Lepidoptera > Nymphalidae > Vanessa > Vanessa cardui. The sequence goes on along the minus strand of NC_061144.1, from coordinate 3,461,425 downwards.
GTATTTTTATTATATTTTCATTTGTCGGTTTTAGGAATTACACTGGTTCAAAATTACCTGATATTTTAATTGTTTTAATTGATGATTCAATGACGGTATACGGTACGGTATTATTTATTACTTAGTAGGGAGTTGCGCAATTCTATATTATTTATTCTACTAACAAACAACAATGCTTACCATTGTTGTGTTTGAAGAGCATGAAACTACCGGCACAACACAAAATTTTAGCTCCAAATGTTGGTAGAACATACATAGGTGATGTACGGAACTGTTAATATTACTTACAGTGCCAATAACTATAGGTATATTTACTATCAGATGGATATTTACCTGTCCGCTTACTTACAAGTATTTTATCTGTCAGTGTAGTTTGAAGAGCAAGAAAGTCAGTTACTTCCAAAATTGGTGGAACATTGTTGATGAACGGTACAAATAATATTACTTACAGTACCAATAACTAAAAAAACTAAAGCGGAGATGACCCAGTGGTAAGAACGTGTGCATCTTCACCGATGATTTCGGGTTCAAACCCAGGCAAGCATCACTATATTATATATGTGATTAATTTGTCTTTATAATTCATCTCGTGCTTGTTGCGTTGTTGTTTGCTCGGCGGTGAAGGAAAACATCACGAGCAAACCTGCATCTGTCTAATTTCATCGAAATTCTGCCACATGTGCATTCCACTAACCCGCATTGGAACAGCGTGGTGGAATATGTTCCAAACACTCTCCTTAATAGGAGAGGAGGCTTTAGCCCATCAGTGGGAAATTTACAGGCTGTTACTTTACTTTTTTTATAACCAATAACTATAAGTAGTCATTTACAGTCAGATGGATATTTACCAGTTCGCTAATCTACACGCATTTTATCTGTCAACTTGGATATTCTAGCTTACATGGACAGTATCAGTCAGTGGCAAAATTAATAATCCTTCTTTCATTAATAAAGGTAGTACAGATACAAAATACATCTAAATTCTCTAAAAGATTAAGTTTATCTCGTACCTTGTCATGCTTTCTACATCGTATTCTAGGGCTTCTTTTGAAATTCAGCATTCATCAAATACTTTGTGCTTCTTGGAAATGCATTTGCCTCCTGAAATGTAATCCCAGGTCCGATTCTGCTCTCTTGTACCCCCATAAGTAACTTTATACTGTTGTAAGTCTCCATCTTCAGATTGGCTGATAGAAATCCTTTAGAAATGAGTTTCCTTTTAAATAGTTTCAATATAATTTAAATATCGTTGATTAAAAAACAAATGCATGTATTATACGTGCTGTCTCAAATTATCAATAATTATTTCTTATGCGAATATCATCTTTACATAAACTTAATAACTTATGACCTAATATATTCGTTAATTTGACACGTTGATTGTATCACTTGCTTTCTAGAGTTCAACTGACGCGGGAATCTACAGCGACGAATAGCGTCGAATGGCGCGATAGAGAACTATTTTATTGGTTGTATTAATCGGCAGTAATCGGTTTTACGAATTTTGCCGATGCTACATCGTGTGTCGTAATATACTTATATAGTAAATGTATTGGAATGTTCACGTTTCAAACAGTTTTTTCGTGTATTAAATAAGTGTAAATATTCCATTGAAACGGACGACAAACGTTGAATTTGGCAAACGTTCAAGGCTTAGTCGTGTAAGAGGCGAGTGTCGCAGATGTGAATAACAACTGAATGTAATCATTCTCATTGGTCGACAAGTTCCTTGTAAGCTTAATAGGCCGTATATACCTACAATTTACCATTATATTCCAAGGATAATATTCATTTAAATAAAGAATGTTCTTTTTTTATTGACGTTCTATTCATTGATTCAAATTTTTAACTGTCCTTAGTAACGCACACATACATAAAATAAACATGTGTATACATATTATACACATTCATAAAGAAATAGAACACACGCACACAAGTCTGACGCTCTATAGACAGTGATCACCAATTATTATTACTACACACATAAACACATACGCTTATATGTATGTGTAAGGTCCTTGAAACACATCGCTATTGAATTTGTTCTTTCTTGTTAAATATACCTGCACTATATACATAAACATGTATATACAAGCTGATTGTAAATTAGACCAGCTGATGATAAGTATTCACCAACGCACGCATGGAATGACGACATTGAAATACCAACCATGTCTTATGGACCCTTTCCCTTGAGAACTATTAACTTAGAACGCTTGCATCTTAACTGATGATTGCGAGTTCAAACCCAGGCAAGCACCACTGAATAAACATGTGCTTAATTTGTGTTTATAATTTATCTCATTCTCGGTAGTGAAGGAAAACATCGTGAAGAAACCTACATGTGTCTAATTTCATAAAAATTTTTCAACATGTGTATTCCACCAATTCGCATTGGAACAGCGTCGTGGAATATGTTCCAAACCTCTTCATCGAAGATAGAGGAGGCCTGTTTTTGTTGTTGTTGTTTGTAAATAAATAAAATTTTAACAAAAAGAAAAACCGACTTCAAACAAAACACTATTTTAAAACAAATGAATATGCACGAAAAAGTAATAAAAATAATTGCGTATTCAACATATTTTTTAGTCTTCCTAAGTTAAATGAAATGAAAAATATTAGACTACTTAAAAGTCGATTAACGATTATATCATGTAGTTATAGTTATTGGTATATTTGGAGTCGGTGTCAGCCACGGTGCCCTTGCCCCAACAATCAAAAGAAAGAAGCGATACGAGCCCCTTGATTGATCCAGTATTGTGTAAAAGGTAATTTGTAAAAAACATATTTGTTAAAGTATTCTCGTATTGTTTTTTGATAGATATACTGTAAGGTTTTATTGGCTGACACCGACTCCAAATATAACAACAATTATAACTACATGATATAATCGTTAATCGACTTTTAAGTAGTCTAATATTTTTCATTTCATTTAACTTAGGAAGACTAAAAAATATGTTGAATACGCAATTATTTTTATTACTTTTTCGTGCATATTCATTTGTTTTAAAATAGTGTTTTGTTTGAAGTCGGTTTTTCTTTTTGTTAAAATTTTATTTATTTTTTGATTTTAAGTGAAGCTGATGTTGACTAACTAATTTTTTTTTAATATGTATAGATTAAGCGTTCCGTTTATATGAGTCAGAAACTACTTCGAGGACAATTTCAAAGGAAACTTGCGAATAAAGCAAAAATAGACTTTCGAAAATGCGGATTTAATACGTCACGCGGCGTAAACTACAAGGATCCCTCGAAAGAGCTGTAATCGAACTCAGCAAAAAAACTTTGAAAAAGACCAACTATATTTCGTACATCATATGACATCACATCACATACACAAAATTTGATTAAAGATAGTAAGAATTTCTGCCCCATATCGCACCCTAACTGCGAGCCGTATAGGAGTTCCATCACTACATAGTATAAAACAAAGTTGCTTTCTCTGTCCCTATATCTTTAAATCTACGCAACGGACTTTGATACGGTTTTATTTAAAAGATAGTGTGATTCAAGGGGAAGGTTTGTGTATATAATACATGAACAATATAGTAAAGAAACACTGATAATTTTAGAAGTTTGCGATGTGATGTCGTAAATAAACAAATTCTGTAGTATATTTAGTATCAGTATTGCACCCGTGCGCAGCCGGGGTGGGTAGCTAGTTGATTATAATATTCGACTATGATAATTACATAAACATAACCACATTACGGAAGGTGACTCAAATATCCAAATAACCTATAAATAAAAGATTCGACTGAGTATCGCTAACGTGCTCCTCAGAATTGTTCCGTTCCCTTCTGTTCCGTTACTTTGTCATGGATCTGGTGCTCAGAACCTTACCAAACTTTCACCAAATTACCCTTGAAGTATATATTTTATAATAAAAAAAGAATTATCAAAATTGGTTAACGTGATTTTCAGTTATTCACCTATTTGTCGCGCATATACATAATGCAAATTTAAGACTTATGTCGTTTTCATATGGATATCATCTGAAAAAAAAAAAAAATGGGACCCCACGGGAAGCACTACCTTTCAAACAAAAAAAAAATTATCAAAATCGGTCCACCCAGTGAAAAGTTATGAGGTAACAAACATAAAAAAAAAAAAAAAAAAAAAAAATACAGACGAATTGATAACCTCCTCCTTTTGGAAGTCGGTTGAAAAAGGAGACCAATTTGCCTATATATTTTTTATTATAATTGTAACTTCTTGGCCTTATTAGTTAAAGATAAAGTCCAACAGCTGTGGATAACAACGGTTGATCCTAAACCCTCATCGGTTCTTGTTACTTGTAAGCTTAACGGATTGCTTTAAATTCTACAAATTTCCGAAGCGTCTTTGGTAACAATATTGATGTATCTAAATATTTCTTGGAAAATTTAACGAAACCGGAAGAAATTTCAAATTTAATAATAATTCTATAATTTATTACAAGATAAACTACATGATACTATACGACAAATACTTTTAAATTGTCCTTAAATATATAAAAATAATAAAATATTGGTTCAAAGGGTAGATCGGAGATTTTAAACAAGGATTGTACCAACGAGCACAGCAGTCCACCGGATTTTTTCATTGTTCGTTTGTCTTCATAGTTCGAATAATATCTGGTGAAAGAAAACATCGTAAAAACTATGTGTATGTTTTTTTTTTTAATTATGGAAGACAATGCTGTAAATTAAATATTGACTATACTGAATTCAAATAAAATGTGCCATACTGGTAGTTTAACAATATTATTCATCCAGAAATAATGTTTTTAGAATCAAAAAATAAATAGTATCTAATATTTTAGATAGCATTATAGTATTATATGTTTAAGGTTAATAATTTATAGAGGAATTATTCGGAACGGCAACGTTTGATCTAATTTGGCCGTAAGTTGTTAACCTGCTATTATTTATGTAATACTAGCCGGTCAGTTACCTACGATAATATAATAAATATTGTAAATTAATGCAATAAAAAAATGTTCTTTAGTTCTGTTAATCAAATCAAATCAAAATAAACTTTATTCAAGTAGGCTTTTACAAGCACTTTTGAATCGTCATTTTACAATTAAG